>NC_090443.1:286214806-286516431 GCF_031143425.1 Pleurodeles waltl
GGACAGTCGCCAGGAAACCTTCTTCCCCAACAGGGGGAAAGGAAAAGGCAGAGCGAATAGGATCGCCCGGGGAGCAGCCAATGCCCCAGAAGGAACTTCGGGTAAGAATTATCCGTTCTTCCCCTCAAAAATTGGGAGGGAGGTTATGCCTTTTCAAACGAAATTGGGAACTCATAACCTCCGATGCGTGGGTGTTACAGACTGTGTCTGGTTTTCACAACGAGTTTTGGGGAACTCCGATTCAAGAGAAACTTCCCACACCTTTAGTTTTCTTAGCAGCAGATTCCGCCCTTATAGATTGAGGTTCAAGAGCTCCTGCGCAAAAGCGCCATATGTACCTCAGCTCTCCACCCAAGAGGCTTTGTAAGCAATCTTTTCCTGGTGGAGAAGGACAAAGGGTTTCGACCGGTGATCAACCTTCGTTCATTCAACAACTGGGTGATCTACCGACATTTCAAAATGGAGGGTATACACTTGTTTTGGGATATCCTCCTGTGGGGAGGCCGGATGGTCCGTCTGGACCCCAAGGACGCTTATCTCAGTGTGCCAATCGTTTCTCCTCATCGCAGGTTCCTGCAGTTTCTGTGGAAAGGTCAGGTGTTCAAATTCACACCTCTCTCGTGTTCAAACTGCCGTCAGCTCCTTGGTGCTTTACCAAGCTTCTCAAGGGGGATCCGCCTCATTATTTACCTGGACGATCTCCTCTTGATGCATCACTCCAGGTCACAACTTATATCCAATGCGAACACGACTATTGCTCTCCTTGAGGACGTGGGGTTTGTGATCAGCCGACAAATCAGATCTCCTTCCTTCGCAGTCGACGGTTTGTCTGCGGTTCCTCATAGACTCCCAGGTGGCATCTCTCAGTCTCCCGACTCAAAAGATCTCCAAAATCAAGAAGGAGTTAAGGAAAATATTGAGACGCAACAGGATTTCACTACAGCAACTTGCCAGAGTGGTGGGTTTGCTCTCCTTGTCGATTCAGGCCATTTTTCCAGGCCCACTTCACTAAAGGGTTCTCCAGCGCCTCAAAGCACATCACCTTCACCGCGGTCTGACGTACTCCGAACTGGTTTCTGTCAACACGGAGGTCAGAACGGAGTTACAGTGGTGGCTGGACCACATGGAGGCATGGAATGGCAGGGCCAGTTTTGGGGCCTCTCCGGACCTGGTCATAGAGTCGGATGCCAGCCGGCACGGATAGGGAGCCCGTTGCGGGTACATCTCGTTAGGGGGACGTTGGACCCCTCAGGAGCTCAGCATGCACATCAATTGTCTGGAGCTTTTAGCGGGCTCATTTGCGATCAGATCCTTGACTCGAGGCAGGATCTCTTACGTGGTCCTACTTCGGATGGACAACGTGTCCGCGGTGCAATACATAAACCTTCTCGGGGGTACTCGGTCGAAGGCCCTGGCGGAGCTGGCGAAAGACTTTTGGCATTTTTGCCTCGAACATCAGATCTCTGTCACGGCGGAGTATCTTCCGGGTTCCCAGAACTCTTTGGCGGACTGGAATTCCAGGATCCTGTCAGACTCCAGCAATTGGCAGCTGGATCCAGTGGTCTTTCGGGCGATCATGGAACAGTGGGGTCCTTGTTCGGTGGACCTCTTTGCTTCCAGGTGGAACACCCATCTTCCTCTGTACTTCAGCTGGCACCCGGATCTGGGAGCAAGGTCGGTGGATGCATTTCTGCAGGGGTATGTGTTTGCCCCCTTCCTGCTGATTCCGAGAGTATCAGCCCAGGTACGTCGCCAGGAAGCGACAGTGATCTTAATAACCCCCCTGTGGTGTTCCCAAGCGTGGTTTCCATCTCTTCTGGAGCTCTCATGCGACTTTCCAACCCATCTTCTGGATTTTCCTTAAATTCTTCGGGATCAGACGGGTCACTTCCATCCTCTGGTCCTTCAGGGCCATCTATCACTGGTGGCCTGGAAGATTTCAGGACTCGCTGGCAGGACTGCTGACTTTTGCAGGAAACTCAGGGTTTCACTGCAGAAGCCTGGGCTCCAGGAACTGGTAAGCGGTACAGGTCCGCATGGTCTAGATGGGCTTGCTGGTGTATGGACAGGCGTACCAATCCCATGGGAGCCCACATTATCGATATCCTACATTTCTTGGCAGAGCTAGCGGGTACTGGTTTGTCTTATTGTACAGTGAATTCCTTTAGGTCGGCCAACTCGGCGGGTCACCCTCACCTCGATAATCATCCAGCGGGGGTGGGGAACACCCTTGGGTGTGTAAACTTCTTAAGGGTATCAGACTCTCCAGACCTCCAGAACCCAGGTACTCAGAGTTATGGGATGTCAACCTAGTTCTGCGTCTATAATCCTCGTGGCATGACAATCAATATCTCTCTAGGAAGGAGTTATCAGCTAAACTGGCAATGTTACTGTGTCTCATCTCATGCAAAAGAGTGTCAGATGTCAGAGCCTTAGATGTTTCAGATAGGAGTGTTTTCTCCGGAACAAGTAACTTTCACAGTTTTGAGTAGAACCAAATGCAATACCAGGTTAGTATCGTACCCGGCGTTTCCTCTCACTTCCAAACTGTGTGTGGTGCGATGCTTAAAGACGTACGAGGAAGTGACAGCTGATCTTCGTCCTCCGGGCGAACGTCAGCTGTTGATTTCTTTGAAGAAACCTTTTAAGGCGGTCTCCTCCCCTACCATTGCTTGGTGGATCAGATTGGTCCTGGCGGAAGCTGGTATCAATATACAGGTATTTGGGGCACATTCGGTTCGAGGCGCCATGGCCTCTAAGGCCATCCACGTGGGCAGTAGGTTGGAGGACATCATGAATACAGCAGATTGGTCCTCGGAGTCGGTCTTTAAAAAGTTCTATTTTAAACCGATACACAAGGGAGCCTCTTTGGTGGTGAGTAAGCTTTGAACCTGCATAATCCTCGTCTCCGGTCCTGACACAGAATGCAAAATTTCCTAGCTATTGTGAAGGAAAGTCTCAATTCTATTAAGGACACAGAGGGGAGGATTATCCCACCCTACACGTGATACGTGTTCTTCCCACCCGGAAGTTGTCTTTTTTGGAGATTGTACGAAGGTGGAATTCATATGTTATATTGTTATACATATGCACATGTTTTGCAGATTTTATTCTTGCTGTGAGCGGCTGTATCTGGAATACTCTGTAATTTCGTTTTCCTATTTGTTTTAATGGTCTAAGAACCTAGACGTCTGCAATCATACAGGTTTTAAGTATTGCTTAATGTATTGTGGATATGCCTGGTTTAATATTGTATGTTTTCTGTAGGATCTGAGGCAGTGGCCACTTGAAGAACCAAATGTCTCTTCCGCAGTGAAGTTGAGGGAGAGTGACGTGGTCGAGGGCAATAATACAGTTGTCAACATCAGAGTCTCATTGGACAATGGTCGCTATGGAAGCAGACTCAAGGGACTTGTGGTTTTTGATGTGTTTTTTGTTGAACTTTGAACTTGCTATGTAATAAAGAGTGAAGAAAGATCTGCATAATCCTTGCCTCAGTGTCCTTATTAGAATTGAAACTTTCCTTCACGATAGCTAGGAAATATCGCATTCCCTAGCTATCAGTGAAGACCCGTGGGGAGCTGATCGGCTGGGCTGATCGTGACGTGACACAATCTTGGGCCTGGCGGGGAGGTGCCATGCAGCGAGGGTGGCAGTTTCTGGTGTCCAGAGGTAGATCCTGTGCTGCCTGGGCCCGGGGGCTGCCCGTGCTGTTGACGGCTGAGGTGGCTGGGCCCTGACTGACAGTCGTGGGCTGTGCAGTTAGTCATACTGCTGTGGAGGGACCAGGCAGTGCCTGGAACCAGTGGAGGTCAATCGGCGCTGGTGGCTCCCCCCGGGGGGTCAGAGCGGGATCGCCCTGCACGGGAGAGGCTGTGTGGGCCCTGGGAGGTAAGGAGCATGCTGCTGAATGAGACAGCCAAGGTATGGGGCTGCCTGGGCACTGGCCCTGCCAGATAGACTTACAGACTGTCCCAAGGGTGAGCTGTCACCCGCAAGCAGCCTTTGGGAGCATGGGGGGGCGCCAGGATGAGGTAGGGAGTTACCTTTGGTGAAGTGGAGGCAGCCTGCAGTGTCTGAGAGGTGAGTGAGCCCTGGAGTTGGAAGAGTGAAAGGCAGTTTATAGCACTCCCTGGATCGTCTCTCACAGAATGGGTTGTCTCCGTAACTGGCAGGAGTTTTATCTGCCCTTTCTCTATGCGCTATATTGCTGGCTGAAACGACCCTGCAGAAGGGGACTGGTGCTCGTTGGTAGTGAGGATCAGCTGGAGGTGTGGGATAACGAACTCTGCTGAGGCTGGACTGTTCTACTTGGTGCGGAGAGGAGTGCTTGCCTAAGACATGATTGATCTACTCGAAGGAGAGATGGTGGAGATACCAAACCGCACCAAGAGGAATAGGCAAGCCAGATAAATTTCAGCAGAAACTCCAGTTTGATCAGAGGAGGACACCAAAGGCCCAGAATAAGGGTGCTGCTCCTCCTGAAAATAGATCCAGCGATGCAGATATGGACATAGAGTCTGATCTAAAAGAAATACTAAAGACAATGCAGCAAAGCTTAACAAAAGTTTATAGTAAAATTGATGCACTAACATTCCGTATGGATCAGATTTCGGATCGTCTGGCTAAGCATACTGAGCGCCTGGATCAAGCCAAACGCAGATTCTCAGAAGTGGAAGACAAACAGGTCACGATGGCAGCGTCACAGAAGAGGGCAGACCAACTACTCTTGGCCCTCCAATCCAAAACAGAGGCTTTGGAAGCGCGGTCCAGGCAAAACAATTTGTGAATAGTAGGTGTAGCAGAGAGCACCAATATATACAATATGGAGAGGTTCGTAGAGCAGCATCTTATTGACATTCTGGATCGCAAGACTGTTACTGATATCTTAGTGGTGGAAAAGGCGCATCATGCCTTGGCGGAGAGACTGGTACTGGGGGGCACCCCTTCGCTCTGTAATAGCTTGGCTGCTGAACTATAGGGATAGGGATGCTGCGCTCTGCAAAGCATGAGAACTCAAGATACTCAAGTATGTGGGGACAGAACTTTCTATATACAGAGACTTCACCCACCAGGTAAAGGACGCATAAACGCAGTTCGCCCCCAGTAAGCGAAAACTGAGGGAACTACAGCTGGAGTATAACATGCTCTTTCCTGCCCGACTCAGGGAGGTAGTGGATGGGAAGCCAACCATGTTCACTGACCCCAAAAGCCTTACAGCAATTCATAAAGAGCATGGAGCGGAAAGTTGCTCACCGCAGTTCCCCGGGATCTGGCGCAGCAACAGAGCCTGACAATTAACTTGGCTGGCTCTTAATGTTTGCTGTTCATTTTCTTCTAAGAGATAGGCACTGGACGGGGGAAGTAGCTTACCAGGTGAGGGCCTTGTGCTCTTACTTGTGCTCGACGTCCTAGCTGCCCCAGGACCTGGAGACTTACACATTTACTTAGGCTACTATTCTAAAGGGTGTTTGGCTATTAATCCTTGACGGGTGTACTTTTAACAATTGAGGGGGTGTACCTCGCAAGATGGAATGATAGGGTATGGTGCCGACATACAGTACAGTGCAAGACTGCTATTACATTATTACTGAGTAACTACACCTCTCTCTGATGGGGGCAGATGTTGGTTGCATTCATTTTTACTTATAACCTGATGTATTTCAGTGCAAATTCATGTTACTTAATAGCAAGCCTATGTTCATAACACCTAGAGTCCAGGTATGGTGTTTGCATCCCCCCTTAAGTGTGTCCCACATGTTCTGCAACAAGGGGATGTAAGTTGGGGAGGGGAGTGGGAGGCTATACGATCATTGTGTCAGTTGGGGAGTAGCTCAATGTGGGTCAGGGGCTGGGTCTGTGACACACAACATGAGTTCCTAGTTAAGCAGGAGTACAGCACTAGTGGAATGGCGCAGACAGAGTACAAAGTATTGACGGATACTAGAGATTTCAGATGAGGAAATCTCCACTGCGACGACAGGGTCCGGGGTGAGAAGACACTTAGATTGGTTACCTCGAATGTACGTGGCTTGAACGATCCAAGGAAGTTACTTAAGGTAGTGACATTTCATAGATATTGCAGTGCTGCAGGAAACACACTTGGCACCAGAGACAGGGTGCTTACGCATCCCCACACTACAGGGTGCAATACTGGGCTGCAGGGTTTACCATGCACGCTAGAGGGGTTATGATCTGGTTCAGAGAGGCGCAGGCATCCTGTTACAGGAGTTTAGCGTGGACCCAGGGGTTGATATGTTGTGGTGTGCTGTAGTAAAAATGCATTTAAGGCATTACTGGTAGTTGTGTATGGCCCTAATTATGATGATCCCTGCTTTTATTATTCCTTACGGGATTGTTTAGCTGCGTAGGGTGGAGTCCTGCAGATGTGGGGCGGGGATTTCAACTGCACTATCTACCCAGTGCATGATCGTTCCAGGGGCACCATGCATATTGCTTCGGCGGCGGCAAGGACAATAACGGACATAGCTGACCAGATTGGCCTCACAGATGCGTGGAGAAATCTATTTCTTGACGAACCAGTTATACACAGTATTCCACAGTTCTCTATGTGCATACACAAATTAATTATTGGTTGGTAGCAAAGGAACTAATGCCTTGGGTTCGGGACTGTAAGCTTCTCCCACGCACTTACTCAGACCAGTCGCCGATTTTAGTCTAATTAGTCCTGCCAGCGCAGCGTGGGGTTCCATTCACGTGGTGTTTCCCACCATATTCACTGTGGGATTCAGCATTTAGGGAAGAACTAGTGCAAGACATTAAAGAGTTTTTTCACTTCAACGTGGGAACCGTTAGCAAATTTGCCAGAGTTTGGGAAACATTTAAGGTTTATATCAGGGGTGTCATGCAGTCTAAACACGCAGGGGTCCTCCTCTCCATTGGTAACCGGTTATCTAGACTTGAGGCGGAGCTATAAGAGGTAGAAAAACAGCATACAGACACTGGTAATCAGACACTACAAGCCAAACTTAAAACCAAACTAGATGAATACCATAATTCCCAAAATGAAGTAAATCACATAGGCAAATACGCAGTAGTCCAGACGTATGGGGAGGGGTAACGCCCAGGGGCCACTCTGGCTGTACTGTTACAACCCAGACAGGAAGAAGATGTGATATTGGAGGTACTAAATGATCAGGGGGGTTCGGTGCAAGATCCCATGGCAATTGCGGAGACCTTTATGCAATATTACACCGAATTATACAAAGCACAAGCAAGGGAGGATGGAGACTCAATGTTAGACTATTTGGTGCTTATAGCCATGAAGTGGATCGCTAATGAGCACTGAGAAAAGTTGACGGCCCGTTGCAACCCGGTGAGATAAGTGCAGCGCTTCAGGGGATGCGGTCTTAAAAAGCTCCTGGTACAGATGGTCTAACGGTAGACTTTTATAAAGCATGCCAGGACCTACTGATTCCCCCGTTAGTCACCTTTTTAAACAAATGGCAGCAGACGGGCCGCCCTCTGTGAACGAGACGATTCTGCTGACCTTATTAAAGCTGGGTAAACCTGCCCAAAAATGTTCTTCTTTTCTCCATTATCCCTACTTAATGTAGACACCAAGTTGTACGGCAAGGTACTGGCAACCGCATGGCGCCGCTGCTCCCGTTGCTAGCGGGATCCGAGCAGTTGGGATTTATACCTCCCGCAGTTTATCATATACTCTCTGGACCTTTTTCAGTGTAGTGCAGTGCCTAGACCTGACCACACGGGTGAATGCGCCGTTTATGGACGCTGAAAAAGCGTTTCATCCAGTGGATTAGAGTTTCATGAGAGCGGTACTAAAACGTATAGGGGTAGGCGTTGTCTCACTACAACTAATGAATGTGCTATATAGAAACCCGTCTACACGTATAAGAATCAATGGCATGATATCGGAGCCAGTTGAATTATGTCGAGGCACCAGGCAGGGTTGCCCCTTGTCTCCTCTCCTGTACGACATATATTTTTATATTCTTTGTTCAAACGTCTCCTGTTTGGTATTGCGTAACCCTTCACCAAATTAGCCCACTTTTCCACACTTTCAAAAGTGGCAGTCCAAAACCTTTCATATTTTAAAAAAGTGGCAGCATAAGCCCCCTGTGGGCAAGCAATGGATATTTAATGACCACAAATCCCAGCATACATTGTAAAAATAACCAAGGACAGACTGGTGAGTGGAAACAGGACCCAATGACAAGTTAATTGAAAAATGTATAATGAATGCACAAAAGGAGTAGAGTCCCTTGGTTACTAGCTGATGGAATATGAGTGTGTGGTCTTATATTCCTGTGAAGGAACTGCCTAAATGTTACGACATAATGTTTACCTGTGAACAAGGTCCAGGTGGACGAAACGTGTCCGGGATTTGTCAGAAACCTTTTGCTCACCTGATTTAAATTTGAATTAAATGCAAGCTTTAAACATGTGTGGGTCTCTTGTCTTTGTTTCTTTCGAAGGTGGGGTTGTGATATATATATATATATATACACACTCAATGCTAGTCCACTGTATGCCATTCCACTGTATGCTACTCTATGCCACTTTATTGTATGCAACTCCACTCTCCCCACTCCATTCTACACTATTCCATTGGACACCACTCCACTGTATGCTGTTACTCTACCCCATTCCACTGTATGCCACTCCAGTCTACACCACTTCACTGTACGCCACTCCGCTATATGCTATTCCAGTCTATGCCACTCCACTGTACACTATCCCACTGGATGTCACTCCACTTTACACTACTCCACTCTATTCTACGCTAGTCCATTGGATGTCACTCCACTCTATGCCACTTCACTATATGCAATCTCACCCAACCCTACTGCACACTACACCAGTCTACATCACCCCGTTCTACAATATTCTACTGTACCCTATTCCACTGTACGCCACTCCATTCTACGTTATTACACTGTAAACAACTTCAATCTTTGCCCCACTACTGCATGGTTTTCCACTTCACATCACACCACTCTATGCTGTTACACTCTACCCCACAATACACCACTTCAGTCTAAACCTCTTTAATGTAAGCCACTCCACTTTACGCAACTACACTATATCCTATTACACTTTATACCTCTTCACTGCATGCTACTCCAGTCTACGCCACTGCAGTTTACTCTCCTCCACTCTATATAACCCCACTCTGCAAACTCTACTACTCTCTATGCCACTCTACTAGACTCCTTGTACACCCTACTGCCCAAATTTGTAACTTTATGCCAGTACTTTCAATTGCACAACACTCTCCTCCAGTTTATGACAGTTTCCAACACTGGATGACACACCACTCAAGTTTAAAACAGTTTCCTTGACTCTACACAATGCCACTTCAACGTATGCCACCCCACTCTACACTAATCCAGGGTACCCTACTCCACTCCACTGTACACCACTCCACTCTATGCCACTTCATACTTCTACACTCCACTGTACATTATTCCTCTGTTCCCCATTTCACTATAAGGTACTCCACTCTTTACGGTAATCCACTCTATGCCACTACAGTGTTCGGCATTCCACTCTACACTGCTCTATTATATGACACTCTCCTCCACTCTATATAACTCCACTCTATAAAAGCCTACCACACTTTATGGCACTCTATGACATTGTACTCCACCCTATCCCCCGTACACTCCACTGGCCAACTCTATTCTCCACTCTATGTCTGTACCCACCAATGTACAACACTCTATTCCACTAGACGACACTTTTCTATATGGCACAGGACTCCACTCTAATTTATAACAGTTTACTACCTACGCAATATGCCAGTACACTTCACTCCATGCCACTCTAGTCTACGACACATTGAATACACTCTATTGTACTTTACTCCACACTACGTTACACCACTCGATTGAGTCTACTCCACTGTCCAACACTTTACCTTATTCTACACTACTATACAACTATCCACTGTAAGCAGTTCCACTGTTTCACACACTAATGTACTCTATGCACCTCCACTCTACAAAACTGTACTACACTGTATGCCACTCTCATGCACTGAACTCCTGTCTATACCCCTTCACTCCACTATGCAACACTGCACTATACTCTCTGCCACTGTATAATACCCTACTTCACTCTACAATAGTTCAGTCCACTATACAACACTGTATGCAACTCTTTGTATGCCACTGCACCACACTTTACTCCACTCTAAGACAGTACTCCACTATACGCCTCTCCACACCACCATACTCTTCACTGTACCACATTCTACAACACTGTACTACACCACTCTACAAAAATCAACTTGACTGTATGTCAGTCTACTGTAGCCTACATCAATTTCCAATACTGTACAACACCCCACTACATTACACTCTACTGTACAATACAGTACTCCAATTTTTTAGACTTTACTGAACTGTATGCTTCGCCACTCCACTGCACTGCATTCCACGCCACTAAAGTCTATAACACTTCACACTACACTACCCCATTCCAGTGTACTCCACACCACTGTATTCCACACTACACTTTTTCCCACTGTTCTATACTACGCTCTGCACCACTCCACTGTATGCAACTCCCCTCTACAACACTATACTACACTATGCCACTCTATACTCATCCACTCTATGCTACTGTACAGCACTATATGACACTCAATGATACGCCACTCAACTTCTCTATGATACACCGCTCCACTATATGACACAGCACTGTATGCTTGCTGTGCTGGCATGCTGCTTCTGTCCTGGGAGTGAAAGGACTGGACTTTGCTTTCTACATCCTGCTTCGAAAGGTTTTCCAAGGGCTTGGACTGAGCTGGTAAGAAGCCTCAGGGACATCAAAGACTTCTCTACAAGCACCTGGGTTCTCTTGCTGAGAGTCCAGACTTGCCAAGTGGTGCCAACTGCAGTTCCTGGGCCCTTGGGAGTGAGCTCTGGAGTAACCAAGGAGAAACAAGCACATCGACTCCAGAGAAACATTGGAAGCAGCGCCGCTGTCTGACTTCACATCGCTGCCTGCACCAGAGCCGTGGTCCCTGCTGAGTGCAACGAACGTGACAGACGCCGCAGAGACTCCGAAGTCCCGTCACGTTGAGAGTCCCAAGTGCTGTGTCACAGACGTCCAAGACACCGACTTTGACTCCACCGCAGCACCTGTGGCCCGTGGTGTGATTGCACCATGTGAAGTTGACGCCTCATGACTTGACCTGCTGTATTCATCGACCCCGCCTTGTTGTAAGAAACAGACGCCTCGCCATCACCTCCCCTGCATCGGTAAGGCACTGAGGTCTCACATTCCCTGCCTAGCAGTAAGGAACTGATGCCTTACCTCCTTGGTAGCAATGAGGAACCAACACCACACTAGCTCCTGCGACCCCTTACCTCCCCGACTCCGTGCAACATCTTCGTTTCCTCTTTTTCAAAGGTACTGTACCTGGGGTCCGTGCGACTCCATGACCGGCCAGAACTCCCTAGGAAGTGGCATCGGACTGTTGGGAATGACTCCGTCAAGACGTTGTGATAGCACCAGTTGGAGCTATTATGTTTCTAAGTGCTACGCTAGGATTTAGGCGGTCATTTTGAACCTGATGGTAAAGACCGCACCACCGGCGGTCGCTGTAACTATTTCGCCAACAGGCTGGCAGTCCAGACCACCACATAAAGAAGCACATGAGAAACAGCCAGCGGCCCAACCGCTCTGGGAGTGCAGACGACGGCGGAGGCCATCTTCAGGCTGGCAGAAAGGCCCAACGCGGCCACCGTATTATGAATCATCACACCGCCAGCACTTCCGGGGTGGGAACCACTGCCACGCAATGCCTGGCAGAAACAACCCCTATAAAGGGAAACACTCACTGGAGCCCCACAGAACACGCCGACATTGAGCGAAAGTTGGAAGTAATTCCAGTGCTACTCCTAGCCATATTCCTCCAGGACCGTGACCGCTGACGAATATGATGACGACGGTAAGTACAGCAGCCTAGCACACATGAAAGGAAAGGGCACAATTACACACCCACCCATCCCACCCACACCACACACCGAATCCCTCCCACCACCCCAAGCCATCCATACCCAAATAAAATGTACTTACCAGACATATGCTATCATACATCTGTACAAATGCACACACTTGTGTGCACCACTCACCCACAGTTAAATGCTGGACAACGGGACAAAACTGAACCAACAAGTCCGATGTATTAAATGAACAAAATAAATAAAAATAAAAAATGTTCAAAGAAGGCCATAGGCCAGTCCAAAAGCAATGTCCAGAATGGCAAATAAAGCCCACACTTGACTCCCACAATTACTGAAAGGCTCCACTGGGCAGGGGCACCAATGGGGCAGCCAGGCACCTCAGGGTTCAGGGGCTGGGGGTGAGGACTCAGGTTTGACAGGGGGGGTATTGGGCGTAGGCTCTGGAGGCGGAGAGGGTGTGGGCTTGTTGTTGGTAGGAGGAGGAGTGGGCTTGGACCGGAGGGTGGCAGAGGGACTAGGGGCAACACGGGGCTTCTTCCTCCCTGGGGAAGGGGCACAGGAACGGGAAGGGTGGACTGGGGAGGACTTGGAAGAGGAAGGAGTGGATTTGCTGAGGCCAAGGGAATGTTTAGGGATGAGATAAGGTTGGCCAGTGGGTACGCACAGGTCATCATGGGAGAGGGTAAGCTTTCGAGGACCAGTTGGAGGGGTCTTGGAGACAGGTTTGGGAGTAGAGGTTGAGAGAGTAGGTCTGCTGTCCTTGGATGCAGGTGCCTGTTTAATATGCTTATGTGTGGTGGGTGAATGTGGAGTGGATGTGTGTGCGCGTTTCTGTGCTTTGAAAGGAGAGTGGGTGGACACAGTGGGGGAGGTGGATGTTGCTCTGTCTGCTTTGGTATGTTGGGTGTGTGCCTGTGTGTGGTGGGACGTGTGGTGCTTGTGATTCTCTGTGTGCTTCTTCGGTGTTGATTTGGGTGCATGGCTGTCTGGATGTGTGCTTGGTATGGGTGAAAGGAGTGGGGTGCTGGAAGGGGTAGAGGTGGTGGGAGGGGGGACGGAAAGACCAGGGACACTGGCTGCCATCAAAGAGGAGGCCAGAGCCTGAAAAGATCTCTGTGGGCCAGACATGGCACCGTGAATGCCTTCCAGGAATGCATTGAATTGATGCATCTGGGATGCCAGCCCCTGGGTGGCATTCACAATGGTTGTCTGCCCTACAGAGATGGTTCTCAGGAGGTCAATAGCCTCCTCAATGAGGGCAGCAGGGCTGACTGGGGCAGGAGAAGAGGTGCCTGGGACGAGGAGACGCCCACCCTCCTGGCTGAGTGGGCCTGGGCAACTCAGTGGGGAGTTACTGGGAGGGAGGTGATGGAATGGGGAGTGGTGGAAAATGGCAAAGAATGGGTGGGCCCACTAGGGTCCACCACCACCAGGGAGCTGCCATTGGAGAAGGTGCCGGAGTCACTACCTCCAGTGGTAATTGCCTCCCCCGTGGTACTCCGCTCACCCTCCAACCCACTGATCCCCTTGGAGTCGGTGGACTCTGCCTCCTGGGAACCATGGACTGCAGCATCCCCACTCGCCGGTGCCTCAGCTCCCTGGCCAGATGATGCTAAAACACACAAGGACACAAGAGCACAGAGGGTGGGGGGGGGGGAGAGGGACAAAACAAGAAAGAAGTATGTCAGACCAAGGTGAAACATACCTGTTTGCACACATACATCCTCACCCATCTCGGGCACCAAAATCCCAGCAGACACAATAATTGACATGAATGTGCCCCTGACTGCTAGGCATGATCCCACAGTACACTACATGACAATCCTGGCCCTCTACCCTGACACACATTTTAATGGGATACAATGAGAGATGAAGGCACTGCAAATCCATGAGTCTACAGCTGAACCAATAGGCCAAACAGGGGACCCTTCACAGGCCTACATACCCAGCCATATCTACCTAAGTACACCATCCCACGGACGTAGAGGGGGGACAGGACTGCATGGACACACCTATCTATGAGCCTGGCGCTACACTGCATGCACCCCATGGCACCTAACTACACACAGCATAGTGGCATCACAATAGTGTTGGTACTCACCCCTTGTGGCTGCTGTGCTGCCTTCAAGCGCCCATCCAGATCGCCAGTATGCAGGCCATTAGCAGGGTCAGGGTCCGACGGGCACCACTCCCACGTTGGGAGGCCGTCCCCAGCTGGGCCTCTCTGATCTTCCTGGCCCAGCGCTGCAGGTCCTCCCACAGCTTCCTGCAGTGGGTGATCCGCCAGTTGTAGACCCACAGGGTCCGCACTTCCTTGGTGACGGCTTGCCACAATCCTTTCTTCTGCTGGGCACTGACCTACATGGGACACACAGAGTAAAGTAAAAGACGTCAGTGTGGGTGAGCCATTCACTAATGCCATGGCAGTTCGACCTGACATGGCCACATAGACAATAGCCATGGCAACAACTGCCAGACACATTACGGCTCCGCATCCATACAGACCACAGAAACGCCTACAGGCATCCGCCACATTCACACACATTAATGGATGTCAAATAGCAACTTACCTGAGCCTCTGGTTGCCCATACAGGAGTAGGACCCCGTCCACCAGCTTGTCCAGCTCCTCTGTGTTGAAGGCTGGGGCCCGTTCCCCTGTAGCACGTGCCATCTTAAGGACCAGAGTCAGGACACAGCAGGACACCCAGTGGAGTACAGTCCTTCTCGAGGTGCAGGAGTCAAGTGGCGAGGGCAAAGCAAAATGGTGGTATTTAGCCACGGCGGTGTGCACTGTAACTGCTGGCGGTGATCATGATCGGCCCTGCTTCCCCATAGACACCAATGATAACCAATGAAGAGGTGCACGGCGGTGAACACCGCCTACCGCAATGACATCTAACGCCAGCAGAATGAAGTCACTTCCTACACTACCTGTAGGGCAGGAGGCTGCCATTTTGCACCCACCACGCCTTCATAGTCTTCCCAGGGCCCCAGCCCATGCCTCCATTCCAGCTCCCCTTTGACGAGTACTGGTAAGTACACTGGTCATCATCATAGTATCAAGGTGGGTTGTGTGCCTGCACTGTGCTGCAATGTTACAAACACACCTCACCACACATTGCCCTGACAGGAATGCCACAGTGTTTGGGTCTGTATGAGGGACAATTATGTGGCATGTACAATATTAGTGTGACCTTGCAATGGAAGTGTATGCCCCAACTCATTGTGTCTCTCTTCCTCCACCATAGGTACAGACCCATGTGGCGAGGGAGGGCCCCATCTGTTTACAGCCCCTGGTTGATCTGGCCACCATGGAGGAACATCAAATCATTATAAATTACTGCCTCAATCGAGCCACAATCCTGGAACTCTGGGCACTAATGGAGCCTGTTCTGATGCCAGCTGATGGAAATCACCATGCCATACCTACAACTGTTCAGGTACTATCTGTTCTACATTTTCTTGCCACAGGCTCATTCCAAGTGACAGTGGGCATGGCAGCCGGTGTATCTCAGCCAATGTTCAGCCCCATCCTGTCTAAATTCCTGTACTCATTTGTGCAACACCTGCAGACTTAAGTTCAGTTCCCCCAAAGGGCTGATCTCACCACCATCATATCAGGAATCTATGCATTTGCAAATATCCCCCATTTGATAGGTGCCATTGATAGTACCCACATAGCCCTCATAACCCCAAGAGTAAATGAACAGGTGTTCAGAAATTGTAAGAACTTTCACTCCATAAATGTCCAATTGGTGTGTTCTGCAGATCAGCACATTTCCCATGTCAATGCAAGGCTCCCAGGCCCAGTCCATGATTCCTTTGTCCTGAGGAACAGCAGTGTACCACACATGATGGGACAGCTACAGGAGGACAGAGCTTGGCTCATAGGTGAGTGTGCATGACACTGTACTAGTGACATAGCTGATAGGCAGGTTGAATGCAAGTAGTAAGTGTGTGCATTACCCCTCTTTCACCCTTTTGTTACAGGGGATTCTGGCTACGCAAACATGCAATGGCTCTTGACACCTGTGAAAAATCCCAGGACTGATGGTGAAATCCATTAGAATGAAGCACATGTTCGCACTAGGAGGGTGATAGAGTGGACCATAGGACTCTTGAAGGCAATGTTTTGTTGCCTGCATCTCTCTGGAGGATCCGTGTGCTATGGCTCTGACAAGGTGTGTCAGATAGTGGTGCATGTTACACAGCCTGGCTGTGAGGAAAGCTATCCCTCTTCTGGAAGAGGAGGATGTGATTTAGACATGTTCATCCTGGTATGAAAAAACGTGTTTTGGTGCTTTCTGGACAGACCCACCATCAATGACGTATGCCGTCAAGAAACAGTCAAAATCCTGCTACTGGGCTTATATTCAGTCATTTTCATTCTTCCACCTTAGGAAGACTGATAAATGAATTTCTTACTTTAAAAGACGCTCCATCATATGAGACATTGTTAGATATTTCCCAATTACCATTGGCAAAAACTTTATATTTGAAGTTGCACTACAGTATACTTGATAGGGGCCTTTCTATCCACATGGAACACTGGCAGGAGCACTGACTTTAATGATCTTTGCACAATATGCTCCTTGGCAGCTAAAGAAACCACGTCATGTTTTTCTGCCCTGCATATAGAAAGTCGAGAAGCAAATGGATTTGCCCACTCTGTAACCATTTAGCTATTAGAAGGCACACTGAGGCCCTAAAGGTACTAAAGGGTGATACATCTATCTGTATAGTGGCTACGCTTAGCAAATATTTATTTTCAGTAGGGTTAATAAGGAAAGAAAATAGTCAAACATTTTAGGCCTGGCTGAGTAGGCTGATTGACAAGGCACGATAAGCTTAATCAAGCACATTTGTTCCCCTTTTAGACTGACTGATCAATTTAAAAAAAGGAACGACGTATGCTGTTTAGTAAACGTGCTAGGGGTTGGTGAACATTCCCCAGTTCATAATGTATTGAGACCCGTGTCCAGTTTCTCGTATGCATTTATATTGTTCGTGGGAAAATGCTTATAAAACAAACACTAGGCTTGTTTTATAGTATCTGGAAATTATTATTGCACTAGACACTCTATATTAGTTTTTAACTTCTGTGTTATCTGATTTTAAAGTATGCCCAATATAATCTGTTATTTCCATCCACTGGAGGATGGGCATAGAACGGATGCAAGATGGTATAGACTGCTATTATGCACACTGCACTTCTTGTTTAGCCTTAGAGCTCAAGTGTTCCATCCAAAGGTTGGACTAAAAAATAAATAAATAAATAAACATTTTTATTATGTGTATGTTTTATGGAATTAAGTTTTAAAAAATAAGCATTTTACTATGTCTATGTGGGAACACAAAGCAAATTATGCAGTGTAACGAGGTATATTTTGTGTTATTACTTCATTATTTTCTGGGCATAGATTGCACCTCATTAGTAATAGTTTAATACACATAGTAACTAACAAGCCAAACTCACGTCAACTTTTGCAAAGAACGTCCCGCTATGTGGCACACATGTTGCTTTATTTTTATTAACTTGTTAACCTTTTGAGCTAGAAACTAAATATTTTGTTAAAATCTGCTGATTATGGAGCAGATGATGGATTATGTGGCAAATCCATAACGACGCAAAAAACTCAGCAGCAGCATAACGCATAATTCCAGTGACCTTGTTCATAGCTCATTGTGCTTTGTTAAGAATGTATTTTATGAACTGCAATTAACAAAAGTAGCTTTGTAACAAAAACAGTAACCCACTGAACTACCTACATAAACAAAAAAAAATAGGGTCGAGAGTGCAGGCGCTCTGGCCTCTGTTGTAATCTCTTTGTGGGCTTTTAAACACACCCATGTCACTTTCATCGAGTCGTGGGCTTGCCTTTTAAAATTAGCTTGATTTCATTTGTGAAAGGCATGCATACGTCATGCCTTTTCAGGTGTTTAGCCCTCCTCAAGTGCACCAGCCAACTACTGAAGACATAGGAGGCTTCATGTTTTCATCATGGTTTCTGGACTACTTTTTCTTTTTATTTCCTACACAGCGCAATCGCGCTCGTTGAAAATTTCTTTTTTTTTAAAATCAATCTATACTTTTTTGTATAGTTCCCCCATCCCAATCCACACCCCTGCCCGCCCTCCCCTTGAGATTTGCAGCAGCCGCTGCTGCACATATGCATTGCCATGCGTCCTCTAATTTACAGCACTAATAACTAACTCGAGCAAACCTGACACCCATTGCATTGCAAATGCTTGTTTTTATAGTGTTAACTGTCTGCACTATTATAGAATAACGCAGGAACTGTGTACCCAGTGCAACTGTCAGCACCAAAGAACAAACTAGTCACAAATGCCTTGGAAATCAGTTTTGCCAAATTGCTACAAATATAAAGGCATTTGTAAGGAGCCCCCTAGGCTAATTCATAATTAAATATACATCCAAGATAATGCACCAAAGAACGGTGAAGTTATGTTTCGGAACTCCAACGGTACTAACATGCACATATTTTGACATAGATACGTCAATGCAAATTTCAAATTTTTAATGTTTTTATGTTTTTTTAAAGCGAGATACTGACTAAATAAACACTTTAGCATATAACAGATTCAACGAAATGATCAAAAATAAAAACAGCGATCACAAGTTTTCAAAGTTATGGGCTTCAACCCAGAAGCAGTGGGAAGCGCTAGAATCACTCAAGGTATTTTTTTTTTAAATTGGACGATTAGCTTTTGTATGCCGGTGTCAGTGTGGTTCCTCTGTCTTGCTGCTCTTTTTTAAGGGCAAGGCTCCACGGGTGCCACGTCAATGCACCCTAAAATTGGGCTTTTTGGGCACAGGGAGGGGGGTGGTGCACTGTCCGATGGATTCATGACGGGTTGGATCTGTCGGGGTAGGGAGGGGGAGAGCTTCACAGGGGGGTTGGGGGGTTCAAAAGGGAGCTAGAACGAAAAATGCAGGTGCTAGTTATCCAACTTAATTGCTTGCTTGAGGAAAAAACACAAGACAAAAGTTTTGTTAAACTAATAGCACAAGGGCGATGGGATCTAGCAGGAAGGAATAGCATTTTCTGTAAGGATGGAATCTAAATTAAGAGTAGCCTCCTGTAACCTGAATGGGGCCAATAATAATGTGAAATTTTGCACCGTGCTTGGCTGGCTGGAAACAGCACAGGTTCAAGTGCTTCTTGTACAGGAGACACATTTAAAGCTTAATACTAAGCAACCTAGACTTCCACCATACATTGCCAATTCTTTTTACGCTTCAGTGGAAGCTGCAATACGAGGCCGAGCAATCTTGTTCTCCAGGAGATTTGTAGGGAAAATAAATAGGGTTTTTCGAGACCCACAAGCGAGATGGATAATAGTCACCACAACAATGGCAGATAAGGAGGCCCATTTCGTAAGCTATTATGGTCCGATAGAGGATGATATAAAACCAATGCAGACACTATATATGCATTTTTCCCTTCTTCATTGTATTTTATAATAGGCGGGGACTTTAATGTGATGCCAAATACTTTGTGGGACTCATCACGTAAGAATAAAGCACAGAAGAAACCAAAAACTTCTCAATATCTAGCAAAATTGATACAAGAGTCAGGCTTAGTAGATGCATGGTGAGCTGATCATCAGTATGTTAAAGAGTACACGTGTTATTCTAAAAAGTATAATACGGCGTCAAGAATTGATTTTATTCTGGCCTCATTTAGATTAAAATGGCACCGAACAGGAATACTCGCAAACTCTTTCTCAGACCATTCAGTTCCTTGGGTCGATTTTGATGACTTCAAGGATTTGGCTAATCAGCATCGTCATTCACAATGGCGCCTTGATAGGTCGCTTTTGGCAGATGAAGACTGGGTAACTAACCTCAAAGTATAAGTAACTGATTTTTTGGAGATAAATAAGGGATCCGCCCCTGTTTTTTTTTTATATATGGGTGGGCCGTGAAGGCCTTCATACGAGGGGAGGCTATCTCCTTCAAAGCCCATCTAGGTAGAACAGCTTGTGAAAAGAGCTCTAAACTGCAAAGTGAGCTAGAACTGGCATTAAGAAAAAAGCAACTATTTTCTAGTCCAGAGACACTACAAGGGTTGGCAAGGGCTCAGGCCAATCTAAGAAATGTATTTCTTTCTAAGGAAATACTTAACAGGAATACTAGTTATCAACATCAATATGAAGAAAGTGAGCATGCTGGTAGAATTCTTGCTTGGTCAATCAAAAAACGTGCCAGTATTAACTTAGTAAAAGCCATCTTCGATGAAGAGCAGGGTAGGATGGTCATGCATTCTAAGGAGATTGAAAAAGTATTTCTTTCCCACTATGCTAAGCTTTATACAGCGAAAAAACAAGTAAATGATTTACAAATCCAACAATATTTAGATGCAATACTTCGAACTAGGCTAGATGTGGAGGCACAGAATCTATTATTATCTCCCATTTCTTTCCAAGAAGTTATTAGAGTAATAAGGGATGCTTCAGGTGAGGACGGCCTCCCGGCAGAAATTTACAAAATTCTAGAAGATCAAATCGCTGATATATTAACAAATTTATTTAATGCAATGTTAGAAGGAGTAGAGGTTCCCTCCGAATTTTCAAGAGCAATTGCAGTTAGTTTTATTAAAAAGACAAACCACTGGAATATCCGGGATCATATCGTCCAATCAGTTTGTTAAACCAGGACTACAAACTTTTTACTAAGATTCTGGCAGTTTGTGTAGCTCAGGTTGCTCAACCATTGGTACATGAGGATCAGTGCGGATTTCTGCCGGGTAGGCTATTATCCACTAGCATAATTATTTTTATTACAAGCCATAGATTATCTATTGCATAGCTGACATCTAGCGGTAATTATGATGCTTGCTGTCGAAAAGGCGTTCGACCTAGTTCAATGGCAAGTGTTATTTTCGGTGCTTGCAAAGTTTGGTTTTCCCGGGAAATTTATCCAGATTATATAGACTCTCTATACAGGGGCTCAAAGCAATAATTTCAGTCAATGCCCAGACAGTAGGATCAGTGCAAATCACGCGAGGCACGCAACAGGGCTGCCCTCTCTCTCCAGTTTTGTTTGCACTTTTCATAGAGCCGTTAGCTGCAGCGATCCAACAGGACTTAAATATTCAAGCCCCTCTAGCTCCCACAGTAAAACTATTTGTGGATGATAGGATCTTATATCTTAGTGCGGAACAACAGAATATCGATAGAACATTTGAAACAATTAGGGCATTCTCCGAGCTAGGGGGCTACAAAATCAATCAATCTAAATCAGAGGCTTTGCTGTATAATGCGGGGATGTCGGTCTTGCCGCAAGGTATCCGTGTTGCATCTTCAATCTTGCATCCCATTAGATATCTTGGTATATACGTATCTCCGAATTCGGCCGATTTGTTTCAACTGAATCACATGAATGTTTTAAAAGAAAATACAAGGATTGTTATTTAAATGGCAGGAGACTCCTATGACTATTATAGGAAGGACTGCTTTGGTCAAAATGTCGATCCTCCCGCTACTACTATTCGTTTTTTCAAGTGTGATTCTGCAAGTTCCGAAAAAGGTTTTTGATAACTTAGACGTATTAATTAGACAATTTATCTGGAATCCAATAGGCTAAGTTATCTTTCTCAGTGGAAGATGGAGGGTTAGCTCTCCCCAATATGGTGACTTATTATGAGCAGCTTTATTTGATTGGGTGTCGAGAGTAGCGCAAAAGCCAAAATTGAATTTTTATCTCAGTCAGATGATGTTAGAAATGAATGTCAGTTCGTGTTTTTTGAAATTCCCTCGCCTACCAAAAAGGGTCAGGTATAAATTACCAGTCATGATTCAAACAATTATATCACAGTTAAAACATAAATATCAAATTGATATGGTATTTTCGTTCCACAGAGTAAGGGACATTGGGTGTTTAGGAGTGGAATTAAGTCAAAGCAATATTCTGCAAACGGAAGAGCTAGGTTTTAAGACCTTAGAGGATTTTTACGTAGTGGATCATTTGAAAACATGGGCACAGTGTGTAATGGGCGCATATGATATTCCAGAAAACGTAAAATTTTCATACTGTCAAATTCAACATTCTTTGCATCTAGTGCGACAACCATTAAACTGCGTAAATAAACCCATCGCTCAGGCCTTCTATAATAATCAACCAGGTATTGGTAAATGGTATAAACTACTTCAGGATGCAGGGGCAACCAAGATAACCGCCCAACTTTTGGTGCGAATAACCAATATGACAGGATGCAAGATTGAGATACAGCATTGGAGGAAACACAACGAGCTATCGTACAAAGTACTTAGAGGGGCCAACTTAAAAAAGATTATTTTATTTTCTAGGTGGTTGTTGTACTATACCCCCGCTGTAGTAAGAGATATGCATCCTGAGACATCAGGCTCCTGCCCACGTTGTCAAACCTCCCGGGGGGATTGGATACATATGTGTTTTAGTTGTATATCTTTGGCAAGGTACTGGGAACAGATTTTTCAGAGGTTAAGCTCCTGGATAGGCCATGTGATCACCCTTAGTCCTTTGGTTGCCCCTTGGGGCATGACACAAAATACTAATCTTTCGAATGCTTCCACACCGATGATATTTGCAGGTACAGTGGTAGCTTTATCACTTATTCTGCAGGCATGGAAATCATCATCACCCCCCCACCCCTGACATACGCACTATGGGAGGTGAAAATGGAATCTACTAGAGTCAGAGAAAAATTGTATGCTCAGCGGATAGGAGCCATGAAAAGATATCACGCGATTTGGGCCAAAATGAGTAATTTGGCGGAGGGTAGGGGCAGTTGAGGAAGGATATTAAGTAATTCAATTTTGAAAAATATGAAAAATTCAATTTTATGCTATAAGTCGAAACATTAATGTGAGCAATGATGAAAGTTGGATTAATTCATACATGTATGTAATGCAAAATTACACCTGCTGAATAAAAAAACATTTAAAACAAACAAAACAAAACATGGACAGTACCAAACGGGGTATCTTAGCGCTTAAAATAAGAACAGTTACTATTGTATTCAAGCAGTTTACAAAGGACTAGTTGCTAAAGTTTATTTACAAAAGAGCATTTTACTGTAGTTAAATATATTCAAACACAAGACACATACATGAACCAATTTCTGCAAAAAGTTATACACTTGTCATTAGGATATGTGATAAATATAAAATAAAGGCAATAACAAAAAAGAAAAAAAATACAGAAGCAGTAAAAGTCGGGGATGCGCAGTACCTGCGGGCTGGCACCACCAAGGGCCAGATGTGGGAAGCAGTTTGCAAGTTGCAAACAGTGAATTTTGCTGTCTGCGATGTGCAAAATGCACTTTGCAATGCACAAAACCCGTTTTGCGATTCGGTAACCTGCTTACCGAATCGCAAAACGGGCATGCCAGTCGCAATTAGGAAGGGGTGTCCCCTACCTAATTGCGAGTCGCAGTGCAATGCAGGATTGCTTTGTGACCACGAACGCAGTCACAAACTGATCACAGTTTGCACCCTTTTGAAATGGGTGCTAACCCATTTGCAAAAGGGAAGGGGTCCCCATGGGACCCCTTCCCGTTGTGAATGGCACTGCAAAAATTTTGAGCAGGCAGTGGTCCTATGGACCACTGCCTGCTCTGAAAAAACGAAACAAAAACATTTCATTTTTCGTTTTTGTAATGCATCTTTATTTCCTTTAAGGAAAATGGGCTTCATTACAAAAAAATAAAAACTGCTTTATTAAAAAGCAGTCACAGACATGATGGTCTGCTGTCCGCAGCAGGCCACCATCCCCGTGAATGCCGCCACTCGCAAGGGGATCGCAAATTGCCACCCACCTCATGAATATTCATGAGGTGGGCCTTTGCGACCCCCTTGCGAGACGCAGATGGTGTCAGGGACACCATCCAACATTCCGAATTGCGACTCGCAAATTGCGAGTCGCTCTGACTTGCTATTTGCGGGTCACAATTCATAATATTGCTACATCTGGCCCTATGTTCCTCTTGATAGTAGCCCTGTGCCAATACACAGTTGCCAGGCTACACTATCTACACCAGTATTCGTTTAAAAAAAATATTTTGTAAAGGAGAGGCTCTGGTCAGCTGGCGAACCTTGAAGTAATGTCGCTGCGCAAGGCCGACATGCTGCAGCGCCATGAGCGGCTGTGTCACTCCCGTGTACTGTGGATTTTCAACTGAGGTGGAGCATGAACAAGAGTGCTCCGTTACAAATACACATCGGGTATTGTATTGTACTAGATTATTTGTATAGCGCTCCACAAACCTGACGGGCCGGAAGCCCTCAGACTCTAACAAGCTCCCTTTGAAAGGTGTGAGGCTAGAAGGGTGAGGATGAGAGATGCGAAAGTGCACACCTACTTAAGGGTTGGTATGGGCCACAGTCAGCGTTTGTAGTGCAGAGAAGAGCGGAGTATATACCCCTTGCAGAAGTAGTGGGGGCTGTCAATACTGCGTGTTGGAGCAGGCACTGAATTGAGAGGATGTGGTCAGGAAGAAGTCAGGTAGCCACAGAAGTGATGGCAGGGACGTAACACACAGCAAACTAATTAACAAGGTTTGTGGATAGGGCTACAGGATACCTCGAGGTGTAGGTTATGCAATCCTAAAGGAAGCACATTACTCAAAGCAGCCTAAGCTAAGTTCTCAAAATAACATGGTGGGGATGTGGTGTCGTGCAAAAATCACTTGGGGATGTTCATAAATCACTTTGCCTCTGGAACCACGCTTTTACATGACTCCATGACATGTATGTGTACCGGACCATCATGCATAGTGATGCGTGATATTTTCTACATACACAGCACAGTTACAACCAGACAGTGGTGCACCCAAAATGTGAAGATGAGTGACAGCTTGCTATTGCGGCCTTCAGTTGAGGATTTGATCTACTTACTATGAGAGTGAGAGGACAGTGATGCAGAGCTCTGAGACTGAAAATCATCTATCGGGAGACAATGGTAAATCCGGAGAATAATCAGTGGGAATTACTTCCACCATGCAATCCTAATGAGGAAGAAACCTCCGTAAGTGCATCTTTCTCAGTGTTAGCATCTCTTTCAGAAGTTGGAGGGTTTGAGTAAGAGTCCCAATCAGATACCAATTGCGTGAAAGCTGTGCCCTAAAAGAGAATCGTGGTTCATAGGGTGACTTGGTGGACAGCGTGCTGGCACAGAGCCTGGGCATGGTGGCTAGTGTGGTAGAAGCAGAGCCACTGGAATTATATGACACTGGAGCATCAAAGTATTCAGTAGAGTTGACTAAACTGTCAAGAAAAGGCAAATTATGAAGTATTCTGCGGAACATTCTCTGACAGCATTATTTCACTATTTTGACATTTTAGCACATTAATACTGTCTGGGCAAACGTTTCTCCTCATTAGCATCATTTTAATTTCTAAACAAACAAACTAAAAGGCGGTCACTTAACCTTGGCAAAGCGCTTGGCACGCCACATCGTGTTGTCTTTTCTTTTTTTAATTATACAAACTTTTTATCCATTTGAGCGAGAAACTTTATTTTGTTGGAAAATGTAAATTATGTGGCACATTGTGATTTAAGAGGCAGGTGCGTTAAATTTATAACTATCCGGAAAATACCATGGGCGCAGAATCGCATAATTCCACAGGCTTTGGATATATAAGTAACCATCAGCTTGTGAGGGTAGGGACGAGACCGGTTGCATACAGGAGACTGTTTGTGTTTTAATGAGTGCTATTGACATTCTGGCACCTAGTGGCACTTTCATCCGCAGCTAAGGTACCCATTTCGAATATATAACAAAGAGAAAAGAAAAAAAAAAAAAAGATTTTCATACTCCCACTACTCTATCACCAGTCACTGTTTTTGTACTTCTCGGTATTTATATTCTCAACATTTTTAAAGTGCCTTCAACCAGTAGCATGACACCAAAGTGCTTTCTTAATCTGTGTACCCTTGTCATACTATTCTGTGATTCCCATCAAAATTTTAACTGGCTGTGTTTTGTTGCTCATGTTTAGTAGAGGTCTGTTAAAATTCTAGTTTACCAATGATTCATGGTAGCAAACGCAGATAGATTGACACTGAAAGTGTCAGCGGGGCTTTAGAGAGGGGTCAGGGAGCTAAGCAGTTTAAGGATCACGCGCTCTGGTGGGAATTCCAGCTCACGATGAGCAATGTGTGTGGTCTTGGGCCCATGCCACCACTCTCTTCCCCACATAAAAATCAATTTGAGAAGATTCGTGCTTAGGAAGTAGGAACTGCCTAGTTTGGCATGAAACAGAATAGCAGTATTTTGCCTAACTGAAGTCTCAATGTGCCCCAAAAATAAAATGGCATGAAAAGGCCAAACATCAGGCACCCTCTTGATCTTCTCCAAGATAGTCTCGAGTGAGATGTTGCTTATATACAGTAGAGTATATTTTTGTTCCCCTTCTAAAATGCAGGAGATATCGATAATTACATGATTAATGATTTTAAAAAATATGTTTTTTTCCTGGTATTTCGTGCCCACAATGCGTGCTTTTTAAAGATGTGCATAACAAATTTGTGCAATACTGGAATTGTCATTGTACCATATGAAGTATTTTTTATTGCCTTTCTCAAGACATCCGCTTTTATCAACTATGAAATGGTTCTGAATCTGATTCCAGCTAGCTGCTAACAAGCACGTTAAAGGAAAATGTACAACATAAATGTAGTAATTATGGTGTGCTGTCATGCCCGGATATATTTGCATACTATTTACTCTCATTTCAAACCCCCAGGGATGCTGAACTCCCTTAACAGATCCATACTATTATCCAAATTGACCACTCACTGCACAAACATTGCTTTAAGACTAGCACTTAAAAGAGCAGCTCCACTGGTACCAACAGAGTTATTTGAATACATGCAACTTATAACTTTCACTAGTGCCAATCAAACTATTAAAGTAACAATGAAATCATCCCATGTGCCCAACAACAGTTTCGAACTGGCCGGTAGGGCAATGATGGGCTGGTCTAACAGGTCAGTGAGTGGCCATTTTTTTTTTTGGATGGTGGTAGGCTTCTTTTATTGTCTGGTAGGCCGGTCTTTACTGTTGATTTCCCCGATATTAAAACAAACATTGCCTGCAGCAAGCACAAATCCATGCAGTCTTTCATATCTGGCAAAACACTTATGCAGCATGTCTTTACATGCTCAAAATATACATGATTTTCAAACGTGGGGCACTTTTTTTTTCCAGCTATCTTATTCACCAATGCCCAGCCCTATTTTCTGTCCCAGCCCGACCCTGCCCAGCAAATCTTTCCCACTGGAACCAACTGAGCACAAACTTAGCTACCTACTTCTCTATCTGAACTACCTTGGCAGTTCCAAAATATATTCCACGTTCAACAACATAAGCACCAAAGAAACTCTCCAAGAGGCATCAACCGAGATGCTGCTCTGGCACCAAATTAATTATCCTGGAGGCACCAAGTGTGCTGTCTCTTTGATACCAACTGTTGTATAAGCCCAGCACCCACTCAGCTATCTTCTCGGCCAACTCTGAGCACCAAATGAGCTAATCCATGTGCATCAGATTACCCATCTCAGAGGTATCAGCTGATCTATGACATTGGTACCTACTAAGCTGTCTCTACAACAGCTGTCTCTCTCTAACAGCAACTGGAATAGCTTAATGGCATCAACAGAGCTATTCTGAAGGTACCAGTTTCATTATTTCATTGGCCAACTGAGCTATATTGCTGGCTTCAAATGAGCAGTCCTGAAGGACTTCAGAGAGCAAACTTGCTCACTGTCCATTCCCAATCAGGAGCATCACAGTGATACCAAGTAAATTGCCTAAGGCACCAAGTGAACTATAGTAAGGTAACTAATCAATTTTAATGACACCTACTGAGGCATACCACCAGCACCAACTGAGCAGTGCAACAGATACTAACCCAGCTATAACACTAATATCTACTATAATATCCCACTGGCACCATCGGAGCTATCCTAATAGCATCACAGAGCGGTCTCACACCTAAGTGCCTGGACCGAGGTATTACAATGGCACCAACTCAACTGTTGCACAGTTAACAACTGAGATAGCACATGGGTAACACCTAGTCTATCTTATTAGTATCAGCTGATATTGGCACCAACTGAGCCATCTTAAAGGCACTGAATAAGAAACCATGTACATCAATTTAGCAATCCCACCACCATGCATGTAGGCCTCATCCCACTAGCATGATATACATGACGCAATGTCTGCGTGGAAACAAGAGGAGTGCAAGGATCGACGTTTGGCAAATAGGGATCAGAGAAAGAATGAGACAGCGTGCCAGTGAAATGTAGTAAATGAAGAGAGAGCTAAAGGGCACAGTACAGAATAGTGTTACTTCAAAGAAAACCTTTGTAAGTTCACCCCAAGAGCCAGAGTACTGTTGATTATGTTTAGAAGAAAATTTCAAAGATTCATCTAGAGAGATATGTAGGCCCATTTATCTATAGGTCTGATGTTAACTAAGATCTTTTAATTTTTGTTATGTTTTTTTATATTGTATTGTATTGGTTTCAGGAAGCCCTGTCTATCCCTTGGTCTCTTGCTGGGTCATTTACATTTGTCTTTCGTCCAATTAGGCATATAGCAAGGGGCACAGTCAGCCTACTTTGGCCAGAGGCTAACTTCAATGTGAGTGACAGCATTCTGCCCCTTTAAATGGAGCACAGCCACACACAAAGTATCTCCAATCAATGAGAATGTGTTCTTTTTTAGACCAAAAGCAGACTCTTGCTTTAATACAACTTTTCCAATAGATTTGGGAGGGCCCTGTAGCTCCCCCAAAAATATAGTTTTACAAAACTCATGAAAAAACAAAACACGCTGGGTAAAGTCATATGGCTGGTAACAGACATCAGACCTATAGGCTTTGAGAGTTCAGCTGCTTGCCAATATGCCATCTTAAAAGAAATCATTTGTATTATACTACCATAGTGAAGTTCTGTTTTTAGGTCGAGGGCACATGCGCTTCTGGCATGTTGTAATCTTTGAAAAATGCACAGGTTTGGTAGGTTTCCCAAGGTTCCGGCTGAGCTGGAGGCCTAAATCCACAGCTAGACACTTCCCCCCCAAAAAAAAAAACCACGTCAGATTTCAATGTAAAAATGTGATGTTTCCTTGTTGCGTTTCCTGTAACCGGCATTAGGCCTACCCACACAAGTGAGGTACCATTTTTATCGGGACACTTAGGGGAACACAGAATAGCTGAACAAGTGTTAGTGCCCCTTGTCTTTTTCTACATTTTTTCCATCCAAATGTAAGAGTGTGTAAAAAGAACATCTATTTGAAAAATGCCCTGTAATTCACATGCTAGTATGGGGACCTCGGAATTCAGACTTGTGCAAATAACCACTGCGTCTCAACACCTGTGCCCACTTTAGAAATACAAAGATTTCCAGGATACTTATTTTTCACTCTTTATATTTCACCAAATGAATTGCTGTATACAATGAAACCCCCCATTGCAAGGTACAGCTCCTTTATTGGCTCAGGGTACCTAGGGTTCTTGATGAACCTAGGAGCCCTATATATCCCCGCAACCAGAAGAGTCCAGCAGACCTAACGATATATTGCTTTCGAAAATCTGTTATCGCAGGAAAAAGTTACAGAGTAAAACGTGGAGAAAAATGGCTGTGTTTTTCACCTCAATTTCAATATATATATATTTTTTTTTTATTTCAGCTGTTATTTTCTGTGGAAAGACCTTGTAGGATCAACACAAATGACCCCTTGCTGAATTCAGGATTTTGTCTGCTTTTTTAGAAATGTTTAGCTGTTCAGGACCCAGCATTGGTTTCACACCCATTTCTGTCACTAACTGGAAGGAGGCTAAAAGCACAAAAAACAGTAAAAATGGGGTATGTCCCAGTAAAATGCCAAAATAGTGTTGAAAAATGTGGTTTTCTCATTTAAGTCTGCCTGTTCGTGAAAACTGGGAAGATGGAGTTTTTATTTATTTATTTTTTTAAACATTTTTGATGTATTTTGGCTATTTTCCTGGTGCCCTCCAGGGGAACCCACAAACTTTGGGTACCTCTAGAATACCTAGGAAGTTGGGAAAGAAAAAAAAGGACACAAATTTGGCATGGGTAGCTTATGTGGACAAAAAGTTATGAGGGCCGAAGCATGAACTGCCCCAAATAGCCCAAAAAAGGCCTGCCACTTAAGGGGGAAACAGCCTGGCAGCGAAGAGGTTAATGATTAGTCATTGTTGTTGACTCAGCCCTAGAACACATTAAAACATGGTTTTTGCTTATATTTGCTGTTTGAGCCATGTACCAATACTTGCCATAAATACTAGTTTTAGGTAATTTTGCTTATTTTTATACTGGGTGAGACATTCAAGTGCCAGTGGTGTTGGTCAAAAAACGGTCAGGCGTCAACTTAGAAGTAAACAGCCTTGAATAAGTGAACGAAATCCATTTTTTGCAAACTTATATAGCGCAACTTGATCCAACGGTATTGGGGCACTTTACATGAGTACATGTTACATTACAAAAGGACACATTCACTTTTTGGCACAAGATTAAGTGATTTGCCCAGATTCATAAGATGTTGAGCGGACGCCAAACTTGAATGTGGTTTCTCAGCTGCAAAGTCGGCAACCCCAGCCATAACACCAAATCTTTATTAGTGGGAGGTTGGCTGGCACAAGCCACATGAAAGCTCGGATCATTATGTGCTTGAAGTTACAACAGGACTGAGCAGAGCCAGGGGGAAAGCCCTTGGTGCCTATTTCTCACAATAGGCCTGTTTCAAAGTGCCATACTGTCTTCTACTTTGTCAGTGGAGTGGTCAAGCCACAGGGAGTATTATTTGCCCATGATCAAACTGTTAAACTAGTAGACCCAGGACTGCAGTACACTGCTACTTGGTGCAAATTATTTTTACCACTGTACTGCAAAACAGGTGATTATACCATGTGACTGGGCACTTCTCTCCTCCCAGGTATTATTCAGTCCATTTCAAATCATGCTGACTAGCAGTTCTCACATTGAATCAAAATACTCTCAGTCTTGCCAAAAAGGTAGCAGAAGAGCAATAAGCAGGGCCACTGAAAGTATGTAGCGGGATAGGGCCAAATTATGCGACAGGGTTGATTAAATTATGTAACAAGAAAAGCCACATTATGCAGAACATTTCATAATATTAATAATTCCCTATATTGTCATTTTTACATTTGTTAACTGCATGGGCATTCGCTGCACACTGTTACTACCAGTTTAACACCCAAATGCAGCAATAAACGACAAAGGTGTACAGGCAAGCTTAGTGTAGGGTTTTCATCTGTGTGACAACACGTGTCATACTGAATTTTTATTAACATTTGAGCTAAAAACATTCTTTTGTGAAAATCTGCAGATTATGTGGCAAAACTATAATGCGAAAAACTCTGCAGCTACACAATCACATAATTCCAGTGGCCCTGGCAATTAAGTTCAGAAACGTGATTACGCAATAGCACACAAATGGGGCTGGATTGAAAATCGCATCTCCTGGTTCGAAATTGTCCACTAACCACAACTGGGGTGTCAGTGATTCTGATTGCAAGGATAAAGGGCTGCCTTTACATGGAAATGTCACTCTGTTATGGGCCCTGCTCAGCTTTAGAAAATGCGGCTTATTTCCATTATAAATCTGATATTAGATGTCAAATATTCTAGTTCTGTGATTAAAGCGTACTGGTTGGATCAGGTCCTGTGCCAGTGGGTAATTACTGGATAGCATGGTTGGTGGACACGGAAACACCTGTGGTAAATATCAAAGTTTAAGACTATTTCATTCTGTTTGCACACATGAGTTCATTTTCTAAAGTTGTTGCTCAAAATCTGCAATAGCGAGCAGTCAATCCTTACCCCAGGAAGTGGTCAAGGGATCAGAACTCCAATATAATGAGAGTAATGAAAAATTGACCATCGTAGTTAGCCCTTGCAGCGATAACTGGGCATCATGGCTGTGAGGACCAGGGAAAGGGACTCTCCTCCTAGTCCTGGCCCATTAATACACCTGCATAAAAAATGTTGCCCAGAGATTTTCATTTTTGATTTGTGTTTTTGTATCATTAGAGAAGTATTTCAGCTTGGGTACACATTGATAATCCAGGCCATTTTTTTCTGGACAACATTTTTAAAAATGGGTGAAGTATTGTAGTGATGTAATACTTCAGGAACCAGGAGACCTATAAACTTCATTTTGGTGTCAAAACATAGGTTTTACGGGTCAGGTAGTCTTTCACAGAAAATAACTCCTCAGAGCAAACTTTCTGCCATTTCCCCAAATGGCAGCTCAATAATGATGTGTTTTAGCCATCATATTGGTAATTTATTTCAATATTGTTTTTGTTTTCAGGTTTTCCATTAATTCAAATTCGTAAACATGAGTAAAGCAGGTGGTAGGAAAGGATCTTTAGCTCCAATGTTGCTACCTACAAAATCTGATGACTCCTTCAACAAAGAAAAATGTCATATGCCAAACCAATCCGAAAGAATAGCTAACATCACCTGCAGCTGGACAGCAGAGAGTCTGAGATGCTGCAGAAATACGGCAAGATGAAATTCATAAAAGATTGAAACTGATGGGTGAAAAGGATCAAATATTTTATTATTGTAACAAGGGTTATACATCAAATACAATAGAAAAAAATCCTGGGAAAAAATTTACAAAAAATAGCAGAAACCAGTAAGTTACAAGACGAATCCGAGTCTTCTGAGAAAGCGACGACAACCAAATCCAATGCCCAACCACTTAGAAGATCGATGGCTAGCCCTCATCCACTTCCAACAACTGATCAGAAAGCAGAGCATCTTCAATGTGTTATATGTGGTTTAGCCCGAACAAGGGCCAAAGGGATTGAGAAAAGAACAAAGTACAGAGTATGCAAGTCTCAAAGGGCAAACATTTTTTTGTCTGCAGCTAGTTTCTTCCAAGATTAAGTTTTCAGCCGAGTAGCTAATCTAAACAGCGAGGTGAATGTATTTGCAGCATATTTGTATGCCCACCTGAATTGCATGCATGCACATATTTGAAAATATGAATGTACAATGAGCTCCCAGCAGCAACATAACCGCCAGCCTTCAGTTATGTTTGCACTCTTGAAAAAGCAAATTCACTTTTAAAGCCACTCTTGAGTACTGGCTACGGGTTCAAACGAGGCGGGATTAGAGAAATGATGGTCAAAATAGATGAAACTGTATTGATGCATAATAATGAAATTAAGATTTTTCTGGTGAGAATGTACAATGACAGAAACAAATGAGCCACTTATGGTGTTCTCAGCTGATTTGATTCTGGAAGTTCCTGCTGCCAAAATAGGACTACAGGATGCAGTAAAATCAGCAGGAACCATTTTAAGAAATGTCCTGAAAGATTTAGATTTTGGACTTAATGTCACATTTTGTGATGCCCCAGAGCTCTACAAACCATGGGAGACAACAAGAATGCCTGATGTTGTCTTGAACACTTTTTACATCATTGTTTAGTAACAGCAAAGCAAAACTGTTACAAAATAAAGTTCTTGAGTTCGGAACAGAAGCGGACAACATTGATGGCGGCTTTGATGATCGCAGCAAAGAAATGGAAGACAATCCCATAAACTGACAGGCTTATGCTGTGCAAATGTACTGTATTTTCCAAATTATGTTTTAGGAATTACATCACAGCAAAAAGAAAAATCCACTACACATGATGACTACCCACGCAATCTAAGACAAGTGCAAAATTAGTGAACTAATCACTTTAATGAATATGATCGGTGAATCAACAAGTTATGACACAATAAGGAGCAGGAACTTGTTAGCAGCTCATGCTGTAAAATCTTGTGAATCTGAGAGCACACTGCTTCCAAGTCACTTTACCAGGAAAGGATTTGCAATTGCTGCTCTTGACAAATTTGAAGACAGCTCTTCTTTCTCTGAAACATCCAGCACACAATACTGCAATGGGGAATTTTCAAGACTGTACCAATAGAGTAGCTACTGGAAAACAAGCTGTGTCAGGTGTAATGTTGAAATAACCAGCCGAAAGTAGGTTCCAATACAGTGTTTATTTCAAGATTAAACATGGAAGCGGTGCCGACACACAAATGCGACTGTCTGCCGTCGCCTCCAACCGTCACATACCAACATTCTGTTCGGCGGCCAACCCCAACCATTCCAAGTTCTACATTCCGTCCCTAATGCCACACATCTTTCCCCCCAACAATTTTAAAAAACAAAAATTAAAATACAATTGGTTATAAGGTTTTAAAATACAATTAGTCATGAATGAATATGTGATACAAAATTCCCAACAATTTCATTACATACAGTACAAAATGACAGTATTTATATGATAAACTAGTTAGTCACAGTCATCCAAATAGGCTGGTGTCTCTTTCCCTTCCACTACGTCATAAACCATTCTCACAACCACCATTACCCTCTTGAACATTACTATCCACCTCACCAGGGACACCCTCCATTAGGTACCCATTACACCCTCCTGAACATCCATCATCACATCCATCATCATACCTACATATAGACAACCGTCTCACATTCCAGATTCTGCCATCATCCAACTTGACTGCATTCCTCAAAACTTTAACTTACATTTTCCTCGGCTCCGACCAACATGGCCTTCCCTTATCAACATTCCCTGGTAACTTAACTCGAACATTTTGTCCCACCGACAACTCTCACACACTAGATTTCACATCATGGTACGATTTGGTGCGCAGCTGATAAGTCTGCACCAAGTCTCTCATCCTCCTTATCGCATTCCACCCAAATTTCACTTGATTCCTTTCCATCAACCACCACGGAACCAAACTGGTAGACGGTTTCCTTCCTTTCAACAATTCGAAAGGCATTTTGCCAGTCACAGAATGAGGAGTCACTCTGTACGATGTAAGCATGTCTCATACAGATCGTTTCCATGGAATGCCAGATTGTAAAGCCAACTGTATTGTTTCTTTAATTACGCTATTAAACCTTTCCACTTGGCCATTCGAAGATGGATTATATAAAGCAACTCTGGCATGTTTTATTCCATACTGTGCCAAGAACCGTGACATCCTTTTAGAAGTGAATTGTACTCCATTGTCCAATACTAATACTTCTGGTACCCCTTCCCTGGAAAACACACTCTCCAAAAATTCAATTAAAGTTTCCGTTGAGATCTTGTTCACAAATTCCACTTCAGGCCATTTAGAAAAATAATCCACCAAAACTATAGCATAAGCTTCTTTAGCTGGTAAAGTGGAAAATGGCCCCACAAAGTCAATTCCTAACTTTCTCCAAGACCTATCTGGTAACTCCACGGGAATCAAAAGGTGCAGTGCACGCTTTCGCACTTTTATCACTCTGCGCACAAATCAAACAATTTCTTACAAATCTGTCAATCATTGCATCAGTTCCGGGCCACCAGAAAAATTACTTCACTTTCCGTTTATTCCTGGACATCCCACAGTGATCAACATGACTCTTTCTTACAATAACTTCTTGTAATCCCTTCGGGGGAACAATTCTGTTTCCTCTCAAAATCACTTCACCATAAACGCCAAGCTCATCCTTCAACTTCCATAAGGTAGCGCTTTCACCTCTCAACATACGATCGGCAGGCCAGCAATTCAATATGTAGCCTTTCACCATCTGCATTTCATTATCTTTTATCATTTCTCGCTCCCATTCCTGTTCCATCAAAACTCCTCGTTCCCCTCCTTCATGAGGTTCCAAACCAGACAGCACATCCTCATAGGTAAAAGCAACAATCACACTCCACTTCAGCATTCTCACCCTCAATCGGCAACCGTGACAACCAATCAGCCACAACATTGCACTTCCCAAGTATGTACTCCACCTAAAAAAAAATACATTTATAACTTAGAAGCAAGTCTTGGTGACGGGTTCTTCCCTCCAGCAGGACGTAGAATATTCACTAACGGTTTATGGTCCGTACACAATTTGAATTTGTTTCCCCAGATGTACAACCGGAATCTTTGCACAGCCCAAGTTGCAGCCAACATTTCCTTCTCAATCACTGAATAGTTCCTATCAGATTGCAAGAGCGTTTGAGAACCGTAGGCTACGATCCACTTCTCATGACCCTTCTTTTGGGAACGAACGGCTCCAATACCATAACTACTAACATCAACAGCAATTTCGAAATCCATATTAGTTACAAAAGGTTTCAAACATGGGGCTTGCAATATTTCATGCTTAATACTTTTGAAACAAAAATATTGTTCATTACCCCACAAAAACAGAACATTCTTTCTCAATAGTTTCCTCAGGCTCTCTACTTTGGTTGCATAATTCTCTATAAAACGAGAATAAAATTCTGTGAGCCCCAAGAACGACATCAATTGCTCCTTGCTACTTGGCTCAGGAGTATCCATAACCTACAAAACCTATTTTTGGACGAATCCCTTCGAGAAATAATGTGACCCAAGTACTCTACCTGTTTTTGACCAAATTAGCATTTTTCCTTCCTTACAGTCAATCCATTCTCCTGAAGAAGTATGACCAAAACATCCTTCAACACCTTATCATGTTCAGACCTATCCTTCCCATAAATCAAAATGTCATGTTGGAATATCCTTGCATTTGGCACCACACTGAAAATTCTATTCATCTCCCTCTGGAAAACAGCAGAGGCACTAGCAAAACCAAAAGGCATTCTTCTATATTGAAATGTACCTTCCGTTGTTATGAATGCAGTGTAATGTTTAGAACAATCATCTAATTCAATCTGATGATAGGCGCTGGATAAATCTATGGTAGAAAATACCGAGGCTTGGCATACAGATGTTACCAATTCTTGTAAATTTGGCAGCGGAAATGTGCCAACCCAAATAGCTTCATCCGAAGACCTCAAATTGACACACAACCTGAGTTCTCCATTCACTTTCAAAGAAATCACCACAGGCAAAATCCAATCTGAACTCTCGATGAGTTCTATGACATTCCTTCCACATAAATCCTTCAACATTTCCTTAAGCTTAGCCCTATAATTCACAGGCACATTTCTCACCTTATGCCTTACAGGAGTTGCATTTTCTCGCAATATAATTCGGTGTTTGGAGCCATTAAGCTTACCCGAGGATTCAGAAAACTCCGCAGGAAAACTGTTATCCAACTCATCATAATTAAATTCCTGTTCTATATCGTGCCCAACTACAGTACACACTGGAGCCGTTTTTGTAGAGTCAATTTTTATACCCAATTTTCTGATATGAGGCCAACCAAGAATTACCTGTCCCTTCTCAGCCACATACAACTTACCTTCACATTTCCTCCCTTGAAACTGAATGTGTACATTTACATAACCCAATATGGGAATTCTATGCCCTGTATAACTACCTGGGTTCACATTGGTTGGAAACAATTCTTTACCAGGCCATCATTTCTTAAACATATCCATACACATAATAGTGAACCAAGCACACGAATCAACCATTACTGTAACTTCCACTGCATCAATAGTCTGCATGTAGGTAATTTGGAAGGATTACACTCAACATCACTATCATCCTCAAGGACACTCAGAACATCATCTTGAATCCTATTGTCATCCATTTCATCATGCTCAGACACATAACTAATACCCCTTGTATTATTTTTGCATACTTCGCTGAAATGGCCAACTTTTTTGCATGCATTACATATTTTACTTAGACCCTGACATTTCTTAAAATTTGGTAGGTGATCCCCAGCACCACACCTATAACATTGCTTAGCACTATTTTTTCCAGTACAATTTCTTCCCACACCCCTTAGAATCCTTGTTCATAGGACTGACAGTGACCGCTCCCAGTTCAGAATCATTAAAATTCCTTCTTACAGTTTGAACACACTTCTCCGATACTTCAATGGTTCTTGCTACTTCAATTGCGCCCCTCATCGTTAGGTCACCAGTACATGACCATAACTTCTGTATTTTGCGAGATTTGGTCTTCATTAGTAATTGGTCTCTTAAAACCTGGTCGTAAGATATTTGCTCAAATTTGCAAGTGACGGCTAATCCTCTAAGTGCCGCCACAAATTGATCAATAGATTCATCATCCTGTTGCATCCTCGAATAAAACTTATACCGTTCCAACACCACTTTAATCTTCCTACCATAACTTTCTTGCAGTTGTTTCTTAGCAAGCTAGTATACATCCACTTCCCCAGTAATATCCCTCTGCGGTAGGTTTTTAAATTCACGTAAACCAACCGCACCAAGTCTGTGCTTTAATAATGCTAAATATCTTTCTGGGGAACATTCTTGATCTTCCAAAACCTCCACATACGCTTCAAACATATTCCGATTGAATAGGTGGTTCGCCAGGTTCTGATAAAAAGAATGGTGGAGGTTGAATACTCGACATTTCAGTTGTGAGCAATGAGTGAAGGAAAAAGATGAGGAAAACAAAATATATAAAATCAATACCGTTTTGTTCTATAAAGTTGTACTAATACACATTCCTTTCAATTACTCTTCACTCAGAATGGCTGGACGAATGGTTCAAAACTGCAGCAATGGTGTGCCGTTACTATAGCAACATAGAACACCTTCTCTTGAGCTTCTTCAAAGGCACGGTAGGACTCAATATGAAAAAAAAAAAACTGTCCAAGCGCTTCAGTGCATTACTATGGCAACCATAGTAACAGATTTGCGTTAAAAATAGCCATAACTGACTTGACAAGAGAAAAAATAAAACATTCAATGCGTAAACGCGTTGCTATAGTAACCACGCTGTGCAGAGTCTGGCAGGAAAGCACACAATGTGGAAGAAAGCGGCATGCCCACAGAGGCCGGAAATAAGGCGACACACCCACAAGGTCGGACGTCATGAAGGAATCAAGAAGTATGTCAGGCCCCTTACGAGATCACAGGTGTCGACACACTCATGCGAAGCACTCTGCGTTAGTTGGAAATCGCAGCATGAAGAAATGCCGGCACCGCTAAGAAGCTCCCGCTCGTCGCAACTGTTGAAATAACTAACTGAAGGTAGGTTCCAATACAATGTTTATTCCAAAATTAAACACGGAAGTGGTGCCGACACACAAATGCGACCGCGTCCACCGTCGCCTCTCCAACCGTCCCACACCAACATTCTGTTCCCCGGCCAACCCCGACCATTCCAAGTTCTACATTACGTCCCTAATGCCCCATGTAGGCATAAAGAAACAAAGCTGCAAACGTATAACCAACTGCCTTACCAAGGTCTGCAAAATCACTACAAGACATCAACACGTCCCAATCTACTAGAAAGTTTCAAAGTGACTGAGGACATGGATCTTCTTCTACCTGATGCTGCAGTCCGCAAAGCTGATTTAACTGAATTTATCATACCACTTATTCGGTGCGAACTGTAGGATGAAAGAAAGCCGTGGGATAGAATTCATGCTCTGATCTCCCAGAATACCATCCCACTGAAGAGGCTGAGTTTTTACCAGTAACACCATCTCCAGGAACAAACTATACAATAGTATACACATCTCTATCCTGCCAACTCTCTGTGATGAAGGTGTTTTCCATACTGTAGCTGACATTTTATTGAGCAATCCAGAAGAATTTGATGATCTTTATAAAATGATGGGCGTATTCCACATGACAAAAGTTGCGTTGTGGTACGCAGGAAGTTATCTCAGTGGCTGTGGCATAGACAATGCACTTATTGAGGCTGAAATCTTTGGAAGCAAAACTGTCCAAGTCTGTTTTGAGCAGAACTCATTATGTTTGTTACAAGGTATGCTCACTATACCTGAGGCTACAGAAACATTGCGGTGGAATGCTTTTTGGAACAAGAATGACAAATTAGGTTTATCTCAGAAGTGAATAAGGCACAGAAAGCACTTCATTCAAAAGACACAATGTAAAGCCAGGCAATGTTCAATACACTCAGTTCAAAAATCAGAAAAACAAGTTTGTAGATTTTGTTAAAGAACGTGAAGAAATCAGAACTTTCCAAGTACAGAGGAAATGTTTTACACATGATGGCTCTAGTGAAAAACTTGGTACATGCTGATCGGAAAGGTAATTGGGAGCTGCATGTGAAGACTGTGGAGTTACTGATTACTGTGTTTTGCAAATTCAATTGGCTAAACTACCTGAAATATGGGTCCCGGTATTTGGGAAGAGTGAATTAGCTATACATGGAAAAACCATACCTCGACAGAACATTCATCTTAAGACATTTTGTGGTGAAAGACAGAGAGAGAAGGTTTGATGCTGTGGCTCCATACATGAAACTGGAACAGAACATCCAGATATTGTAGAAGAGCTCCAAGGGAATTGTTAGTTAGTCAGACACGTAAAAGTGAATCTGTTGCTCAATGGCAGCTAATTTACCATGAAGTCCTTTCTATTTGTAATGTTTTCAGAGAGATGACATATTCAAACTTAATGGACCACTGTGAACCTGTTCCTCACCACAAACTTGTGGGAAAGAGAGGGGAATGTTTTAATAAACTTGTTGACAGCCATCTTCATTTCATGCAGCAGCAAGAAAACCCCTTTGAAATGACAGCCTGTGTGACTACACAATTTTGTGACCAAACAAGATGTGGATAACTATATAAAGACACCTCTACTAGATGCCCTGTAACATGGAACGAAACTATATGCAGCACTGAAGGAGATTTGTACTGAAAGAGAAAAAGCTGTTTGACAATCACTAAAGCTAAACTTCCAGACTAATTGTCATAGTAAGAGTTTCATCCAACCAGCCACTGAAAAAAAACGGTTACACAAAAACAGCTTTCGCAAGTACAGAGAGATGGATGTAGCAAAAAAATAAGGGGGGTGAATTTATCAAGGACATTCTGCCGCAGGATCTTCTTCCAACAAATGCATTATTTGATGGAGATTTTGCAACCAAACCAGGGAAGCACAAACTCGTACAAGAGCTTGAAAAAAAACCTTTCACATGAAGAATTTAAATTCGAAAAGGTATCCTCACTGAAAACTGTTGTTGTGGACTATATGTCACAACTGTGAATGGTCAAGATTTCATCCTTGCAAAACTTTGGAGATGTAGTTTAGACTGTTCAACAGATATACAAAGTCAGTGTGCCCCTTGCAAAAACTGCACATTGTCTTTGACAGTTAACTTGAACTGTCTATCAAAGAATGCGAGAAAGTCAATCGACTGTCTACAAGTGGAAAAATGTACCTTGCCTGTATCAAACATTTGACACCTATACCTGTGCAACTTGATAAATTCTGGTCATCAACATCGAACATGATGAACTTGGAGATGCTAACTCGCCTATAAATTGCTGATGCTTTAGTGAACACTGAATTTCCAATTATTCCAAGTGGGATGACGGTCTAAGAGGAGTTGGTGCCTGCAGACACATTCAAATGGCACAGGCCATATTGTTCAAGAACTTACCAGCATATTGGAGAAAGCTGACCTTTGTGCTGTGCTGGGCTGTTGGAAATTGTTCCAATCGAGTTATTGAACTGTTAAATGAGACAGATATTATTGTGCTACCTAGATTTATTCCAATGTTCATAAATCAAGGATTGTTAGAGTTATGAATACATAATGGAACGGGAAAAAGAAAAAGATAATCCTGCTTCAAATTCTGAAAAAGAAACTTGACAGAGGGATGGCCAGTGTACTTATCAAGGTACATATTCTTAGGGGTAATGACACTGAGCAAAATTGGAACAAAGTTTGGTGCTTTAACTGCTGGACCTGTGAAGTTTCTAAAAGGATCTGCTGAGACAGAAGAAGAATGTGACTTTAAAGATGTAGAAAAATACTGTGTGTGTGCATGGGGAAAACGAGTTCTGTCACACGTTTGACGATCTTTAGTACAGCGAGTTCAAGTTATCAGTCCTGCTAAAGGACCTTCCACCAACATCATTCTGTGCATGGACTTATAAAAAGAGTGTTCTACTAGATCAGATGTGTAAATGTTTTGGATCATGCATATGCACATGTACAGAAAGATCAGTGTAAATTTGGTTGTGAAGATATTGATGGGATACTAAAACCTACAAAATTTCTAAAGCCTCTAACCACAGAACTTACATATACATGAACTTCCAAACGTGCTGAAAAAATATGCCCCGATCGATATGCCCTTCTCAAGTGTTAAACATTCTGCAAATGTACCAAAAGCAATTGCTGAAACACATATATAAGGTGAACCATGAAAATGTGTCTAAAACAGGAATGATAAACATTTCTTTCATATTCAAATCCTAAACATTGTTTGGTGTATACATAAAAGGATTACAAACCATTGATACTTGTTTAATTTCTATATATGTTTCTTCTTCCTCTAATATAGCCGCAATTTTGAAAAATGACGGAAGTGTTGGTCTGAGGAGTTATTTTCGGTCTCAGAGGAATAGCCATTATTAGTGGAGCATGAGGTAGTGGCACTGGGCCCAGGGTTAATAAGTGCCCAATGTTCCCAAATTACGGTTTTATTTTACTGTGCAGACAGTGGACAATGGTGGGGAGGGGGGAACACTTTTACTCTGCACCAGAGTCCATGGCACCACTGGTGTGCTACTTGCCTCTCTTCCATAGGCTTCCCAGTCATGTTCCAGAGCGGAGTCCAGGGAGAGGCACACGCTTCCATGGCCCTCGTAGTGGGCCATGGCTGGACACTGAGGAAAGAATACACCAGCCCAAAATCTTTTCCGCGCAGGAGAACAGCTGTGAGGCTCATAGGGGACCTCTCTCAGGGATGTAGCTATCAGTAGTGCAGCAGGTGCAGTGGCACTAGAGCTCGCAGATTATAGGGACTCAAATGCATCTGGATTATGGCTGTGTTTTGCTCTCCAGCCTCATTTTCTTGCATCAGGGCCCATGGCTACATTATCATGTCACTGGTCCCTTTTCCAATGCACCGCACAGCCATGACCCAGAGCTGCGAAGCCCAGGAAAGAGCCATCTTACCCTAGGCCTACCAGTCATGGCCCAGTTCTGAAAGGCCCAATGGGGGGAACCTGCTGTCCTGGGCCTTATTGCACTGGTCCATGGTTGCAATGCCCAAGTCAAGAAGCCCATCTGAAGGGCATAGCTTTAACAGTGCAGCAGCAGGACCATGGCCTCATGGGTCCAGTAAGCCCAAGAAATGGCTGTATTGTACTGTCCACAAAAAAGTATAGAAAAAGTTTGGACCCAGCCATCTGCAACTCAGTCTTGGCCCTGCTCCAATGGGAACAGTACAGAGCAATCTGCCAGGCCAGGCCCTCTCTGAACCGAAACACAAGCACTAATTAGAGCTCATTAGTCAGGTATACCTTGGTTTCATGGTGCGGACAGGACCCACGTCTGGGCACAGAAAAGTGACTGATGAAATGCTTTCATTAATCTCAGCTGAGGCTATTCCCCCCCACCCCCAAAAAAGATCAACCGAGGCCCACCATGGGGGCCTTCCTCCAACTTGAAGTCCTCTTGGTAAACCATTTGTCTTTATATTCTGTGCACTTCCAATTTGAGATACTTTACTTAGTTGACGAGGCAAGGATTTCTTGTTCTATATTGTTGTATCCCAACAAGTCCTGTTGAGATATTTTTTTTACTCTGGTTTAGACATGAAAATATTGTCCATGGGGGTAAAATGCTGACCAGAGACAACCTTAGAGGCCCAACATCCCTCCCCTGGGCCCTGCAGCAATACTCTGGCACCGTGAGGCCCACAGAAACGGGCTGCATTATTTAATTGCATTTGAATGTGTGCTTTCAAGGTGTTGTTCAAAATATGGAGAAATCAAAAGAAAGGAGATTAATCTCAAATCTGTTAACTGAATCTGCATAATGCTAATTTATTAAATCAAATGCACTCTGGAACCATAAGTGTACACTAATTATTAGTATCAAAGCATTTAAAGGATTTTGAGGACTGTGGTAGAAATGTTGTAGCTATGGCCCAGGTAACAGGACATCAAAACCTTTTAGCCTACACATGAATTTATTCTGGTGGTTTCAAGTATTTTGCAGTGACTTGGGTGATGCCTTTAATAGACGTCAAGCTGTATTTAACTTCTTTATTTGCTTTCATATCTTTCTTGCACATACATTATCTTTCATTAGGTATCTGGGAAACCATCTTGGCATTTTAACCCACACTAGCACCCCATTAAGGGGAGTCCACATGTCCTAGTGGGGTGTACTGCAACATGAAGAAATATACTCACCATGAAGGAACTCCACAGTTTCCTCTAGCCAGCCCGCACAATCTTCAAAACCAATTGCATCTTCTGCAAAGCGCAATCACAATGCACTGACAGTCGACCAACCAGCTAACTATCCTATACTCCTGGACTGTGCGCTTGTCATTGGCCCTGTACAGTGCTCCATTGTTTTTGGCTAGGTTTGTACTATATGACTGACACCACAGCCTTTTTGGATGACAGGCTCGCCACTTCCAGTGGCTCTTAGCACACCCACATCAAGAACAACTTCAGACGGAAGAGGATCTGGTATTTAAAAAACATAAAATAAAAATATAAATAAAAACAACACACACAAAATAAAGTCCTTTCTTATCTGTGCACCAAGGATCTGGCATGGTATCCTCATATCCATCCAGACAGCCTGAACCCCGCTCCAATTTAGTAAACAGCTGTATACTCAACTTTTTAAATAAAAAAACCATCATGATGGCAGTCACAGTCCACAAACCATGACTGACTTTGACATTGACCCTGTGCAGTGCTTCGCAGCCTTTCAGATAGGTTTATGCTATAAAAATACCACATAAGTATTGAATGCACTAATCTGAAAACAAATTGTTAGCATCTGTTTAAACTTAAGTTTCGAAGAGACACAGACCAAACCTTTCCATCAAGTGAGACTAATATAATGTATTTCCATTCCATCAAAGTTTTAAATGTATGTACATAATTTAGTAGTGATAAATATAAAGATGTTATTGTTTTACTAATATTCATACCAAGAAAGTTGCTTCTTGCAAAGTCGTTTAACAATAGTCAAAAGATGGCACTTGTGATTTCACCTTGAATGGAAATTAGAGGGGCCTCACACATGCCACTCCTGCCCAGGGCCCCAAGAGTCCTAGAACTAGCCATGGGCCTCAGCAACAAAATAAAGAGGCCTCCATTAGCAAATCAGGTAGCCGAAAACAAGTTGACCACATTTACAAATAGATCAGTTTTCAATGTGTAAAGACACGTGTAGAAGGGTTTTGCAAGGCACAGCAGACTGCATTCATTGGTGCTTGCTGCAGGCAGAGTTTGTGGTAACATCAGGGAAGTCAACGTAAAAGGGACCATTGCCCATAAAACAGGCCTACAAACAAAAATAAACCAGACCACAATGACCTGTCAGACTAGCCCTTCTCACACTTCCCGACTGCTCAAGAGGCCACTCCAACCCTGGTGTGTAGCGTTGGATAACACAGCCAGGCCGTAAAGGGCATTTTCGGATAGATGGCATACTGCACCACGAGGTAAGTGATTCACTGGAAGAGTTTTGGACTTGTTAAGGGCCCATTTGGCAAGCTTGGCAATTCGAAGATGTTTTACTCCTACCACTCACCTCCCCAAAAAAAAAAACATTTAAAAGGAACAAACTAAGTACTTCACAATAACAGAAAAATCAGTCTCAAGATGGACAAACAAAACGTATCTTTGTTAGCAGCATAATTTCCACAGCATTTAAACCATTTTTGTAACTCTCACACTTCAACTGTTTTCTTTTTGGAAACAGCATTACAGACCAGGTTTCTATATTTTGGTTCGTCTAGATTTTAACATATTTACATTTTCAATACTTACATTTATTTCTACTGTCAGATAAACTATAGTTTCCGTTTTAACCCAGTGCTCATAATTTTAAACAAGGGCCATTTTTGCTACATTATATGTGCTCTTTTTACACTTGCTAGTCACACACAGGTCTGTCTAGTCCACGTTCGCCAGGGGAATGAGTGCAGGGAAACCTACATACACCCACCAAACTCCTTTTGCCCAAGCTGCTGTCCGCGCCCAACATTGTACTGAAGAAATTGGACAAAGCGTTAATGTTGCGCGGTTTCGTGTCTGGTGTGCATGTAGCACGAGGCAGCAGGTGGCAACTTCTTCCTGGGACAGGAGGTGAAGTCTAACTGAGACAAGATCACAGAGGCGCCCCAGGGATCCAGTAAGCAGAGGTCGGGCGCTGTCACATTAAGCTGGCGTAGGCATCTACGACCCTTCCATCGACCGCAAAAAAACAACAGGGCGCAGATCTATCCCCAGTGGGGCGCGGGAAAGAGACGCAATGCTTCTTGGTACGACAGGAACCCTTCAAGTGCCACAGACTAGTTATTCTGGAAAAGAGGGGCGGGACGCTTGAAAACCGACCCCAGATACAAGGCAGACACCCCCGGCACGAGCCCGGCACACACTTTCAACATCCGGAGCAGCTGCTGGGCAGTGTTGATGCGGCTCGCCTCCGACTGAAAGAAGAAAAGTAACAAAGTGAGGCAAGGTGTAACAGACAACGACCCCCGCCCCTTCAAAGGTGCCCCCATTCATGCATGGGCTGACTGAGCGTATACTGAGCCGCCTCATCCCTGTTACAGTTAACTCCCGACGCCCCCCCCCCCCTCCCTCCCTCAGCCTCTATCCCGCCCCAAAAAGCTTTTTTTAAAACCGTCCCACCTCCAGTTCGGTCAGGAGCAGTGTGCTGAGGTGAGCGTCCGCCAGCGCCTTCACTGCAGACATCTCCACTGTGCAGTGCTTCACTCGTCCACCTAGCAAAACAGGGGTGCGGGATTGGGTTTGACAAGAAAGTGGTGGATAGGGGAGGGAAGGATGGGGGAGGTAAGGAAGGAGAGTGTGGAAAATAAGTGATGGGGTGACAAGGGAACACATTTACAGGGGAGATATTTAGCCAGCTCCAGTTAAAATACAGGCACAGCATCACACACTCATTATTACAACAGATTATGGACTCTAAGGCCGCAATCTTATTTGCGTGCATGATTAGCACATCAAACATTAGTTGTCAAAATCAGCGAGGCATCGAAAAGCCATAAATCAATCATGGGTGTCAAAGTCATTGCCAAAGAGGTCATAAATCAATCACAAATGACAGTCGATGGTAAATCGTACATTGCTGTTAGGTAAAAATCAGTGACGAATCGCAAAGCTGTAAATTAATCATGTGTGCCTTGTTCACAGCAAATGAGGTCATATGTAACTTTTGTAGGCTCGAGAGCCCCACCTGGCTGCTGCCATGATGCTTTCCTCTGCCAGCCCATGGTGAGCCGTTGTCGTGGCAGCACCAATCCTGAATGAATGGGACCCAAACGCTGAGAGAGTATAGCCTGCGTGGCCCAGGGCTTGGCACATGACCAGAGAGAATTGGTATTTGCCCATTATTGTGCATAAAAAGGTGCCCCTCCCTACTGGGGCGGGCTGCCACATAATCCAGAAGGCAACAAACTGGGCAATACTTCCCTTCCTCTATAGAGCTGCGCTGCACCCAAACGCCCTTACCTGACTTGATCCGTCTTAGATCACTAGTGCAACAAGTGGGCTTTTCCAGCCTCCCTTTTTGCTGGGGCCACAAGCTCACAGATTCTGAAGGCCCAAAAAATGATGTTGTGAAGGCTGCCCTGAATAGCGCCCATTCGAAGTGATTGCCTGCCACTGCTTCCAATGCATTGATTACCCAAATCAGCTTTGCAAAGTCTAAGGGACGCCTTGTGCAGTGCTTCTTTCCCTCCAGACGTCTCCAGCCCTTCATGGCAGATCTAATGTTTTGAGAAGCAGTGGGGTCCCTACCTGTGGCTAACTTCGAGAAATGTGCCACTGCAGCTAAGTGGGCGTGTGCACAGGACTAACTCTTCTTCTTATGGTATGACCATTCAATTAATCTTTCCACTGCCTGTGACATGGCTTCTGGGATCCCCCAGGGACTGTAGCCCCCAACCTTCATCACCACACTGATATATGTGTTGTAGCATCTGGCGTTGCTGGGTGTGAGGGTGTGCTCCACTAGTATGGACATGTCTGCTCCCCCAGTTCCCATAGTACTTTTGGAAAAGGTGTCATTGACGGCTGGGCACCAGGTGCTAGCCTTCTGAACCTATCCATCTAGGAACAAGAGTGCATTCCACCAGAGTTCTTTATGCCCTGTACATGCCTAGCCCTAATATCCAGATTGCCTGCAAGTTGTAATCTAACCAAACACCACATGAGCCTATATATATCTGGACACAACGCTGTCCCTCTATGTCTAGCACCACCCCTGGTTATTGGATCAGAGTGATCTTCGTATCACGCAACTTCTTCTTAGACACCATAAGGGCTACCACAATGGGGAAAAAGTTCCAGATATGTAATGTTAACTGAGACATCCAATTGGTGCCACGTAGCCCACCACTGCCCTGCACACCACTTGTTTCCCAACACAGCCCCAAATCCATGGTTGCCTGTTGCATCCGTGAATAAGGCTATCTCCTTTGCTGTCACCCATCGCTCTCTCCAGATGAGGATGCCATTGAAATGGGTTAGGAAAGTATCCAACATATCTAGGTCTCTTTTTACTCCTCTCCCCAGTCTGACGTGGTGGTGTTTCTCCCTTAAGCCTGATCTTAGTCTGGTTAGCCGCCTTGCGAACACCCACCAACTTTGATCCTCGTTGCAAATTTGAGTTTGCAAATCATTCTTTGTAATTCTCTAAGGGAGGCTTTCTCTTTATTGCACAGAGCCCTGATCTCCTCTCTCAGCTCCACTACCTTGTCTTCCGGCAACCTGGATGTCTCCGCTACAGAGTCTAACTCGCAGCCCAGGAAAACCAGAGTCGTGGATGGTGCTACCGTATTTTCAGCTGCCGGGGGACAACCTAGTTCTCTTGCTAGATCCTGAAATGCCCCTAATGCGTTTGTACGGTGGGCAGGATCACAGGAATGTGCAAACAGGAAGTCGTCTAGGTAGTGCAGTTTGCCGCCTTGCGGATGGCTTCTATGTAGTGCCCATTTTAAAAAGTGCTGAAATGCTTGAAATACGCTCGCCTTTCCTTTCCTTTGAGAAATGCCCACTAGACACCAGGGATGTTTTTTTGTTTTGTTTATACTTATAAGAGGGGCAACCCCTTGGGCAATGGTCACTCCCCAGGTGGGGGCAAATTATTTTAAGGTCAATTCTGCCCCCCCCGGGAGCAGATCCGCCTATTCTAATTAGGCTGATCTGCCCCCAGGGAGGGCAGAAACCTAAAGACACCAGGGATAAAAAAAAAATTTTTTTACATATGTGTGGAGCGACCCCTTAGGCAAGGCTGGCTCCCCTGGTGACAAAAAATTTCTTTAGGCCATTTCTGCTCCCCGCCCCCCCACCTTGGGGGATGAGCGGCTTATTTTTATTAGGCCAATCTGCCACCAAGGGGGGCACAAACCAGTAGGCACCAGGGATTTTCTTTGCACCAATTTCACGCACGGGGAGCAACCCCTTAGGCAAGGGTTGTTCCCCTGGGGGCCAAATTTATTTTAGGCCATATCTTGTAAGGGTCATCTGCCCCCAAGGTGGTGGGGGGGGGGGGCAAAAAGGCCACTAGATAAGATTTATTTTTCTTCAAAGAAAAAAAAGAAGTGGGGGTTTGGCCATACCCCCACCCCAAATAAATGGGGACAAAGTTGTCCTGCCCACCGGTGGGCAGATGGGGCAGTTACCCCCCAATCCACTCCCGAGGGGGCAGAAAGCCTACTAGATGCCAGGGATTAAAAAAAAAAAATATATATATATATATATATATATATATATGTGGTGGCTACCAACCAGTATGGGCATGGTTATGCCCCTACCCCAACTGAAAGGGGTGACACCCTTTCAGCTCTCCCCCTGCACACTAAAACATCTTATCCCACGGCAAGCAAGAGGGCAATTGATTATTTTGAGTTTTGGTTTTATATTTGGGCCATGAGAGCTTGTCTAACTCTCAAAATCGCCCCACTTGGAATCGTGAGGGCTGCACTTTGTGGACATTGGGACGCTGCCATGTAGAAAAATCTACGAGACCTAGACATCTGAAAACTAAACATCTGGGTGAGTCCAGGGTGGTGTTCTTCACATGCACCCGCACCATTTTCTTACCCATAATGTCCTGCAAACCTCCAACTTTGCTGGAAATCACACATTTTCCTCACATTTTTGTGATAGAACCTTCCGTAATGTGCAGGAATTCACAAAATTCATACCACCCAGTTTTCTCGCATCTATACCGATACAAATTCTGCCCCACTTCTCAGCCTAAAAATATATATTTTTTTCCAAACTGCCCTTTTGGACCCGCTTTGGTTCCCCTCATTTTCGACATGCTTTTGGCTCTTTCCTGTCACAGGGACTTAGCCCACCTACACAAGTGAGGTATCATTTTCACCAGGAGACTGAGCGGGAACGTTGGGTGGTACGAAATTTGTGCCGGTGCGGTGATCCCACACAGAAATGTGGGAAAAGTGTGGTTTTTTTTTTTTATGCTAAATTTGAGGTTTGCTGAGGATTCTGGGCAAGAAAATACTGGGGGATCCTCGTATGTCACACCTTCCCTGGACTCCCTTGGGTGTCTAGTTTCCGGAAATGTCTGGGTTTGGAAGGTTTCCCTATATGACTGCTGAGCCCAGGACCAAAGACGCAGGTGCTGCATCTCTTCCTCCCCCCCAAACACACACACAAAAACAGGTAGTTTTGTATTTGATCATTTTGATGTGCCCACATAGTGTTTTGGGGCATTTCCTTTTGTGGGCACTAGGCCTACCCAGACAAGTGAGGTAACATTTTTAATCGGGAGACTTGGGGGAATGCTTGATGGAAGGACATTTGAGGCTCCTCTCAGATTCCAGAACTTTCTGTCACTGAAATGTGTGGATTTTTTTCTTTTTTTTTATGGCCAAATGTTGAGGTTTGCAAAGGATTCAGGGTAACAGAACCTGGTGGCCGCCCCACGTCACCCGATCTTGGATTCCCCTAGGTGTCTAGTTTTTAAAAAATGCACAAGTTTGCTAGGTTTCCCTAGGTGCTGGCTGAGCTAGAGGCCAAAATCCACAGCTAGGCACTTTGCAAAAAAACAGATCTGTTTTCTTTGGGAAAATGTGATGTGTCCACATTGTGTTTTGGGGAATTTCCTGTCGCGGGCACTAGGCCTACCCTCACAAAATGAGGTACCATTTTTATCGGGAGACTTGGGGGAATGCTGGGTTGAAGGAAATTTGTGGCTCCTCTCAGATTCCAGAACTTTCCTTCACCAAAATTAGAGGAAAAAGTATTTTTTGGGCCTAATTTTGAGGTTTGTAAAAGATTCTGGGTAACAGAACCTGGTGAGAGCTCCAAAAGTCACCCCATCCTGGATTCCTCTAGGTGTCAAGTTTTTTTTTAAAAATGCACAGATTTGGTAGGTTTCCCTAAGTGCCAGCTGAGGTACAGGCCAAAATCCACAACTAGACATTTTCCAAAAAACACACCAGATTTCAATGTAAAAATATGACATGCCTAGGTTGCTTTTCCTGTCGCGGGCATTAGGCCTACCCACACAAGTGAGGTCCATTTTTTTAAGGGAGACTTGGGGGAACAAAGAGTAGCAGAACAAGTGTTATTGCCCCTTCTCTACATTTTTTTCCTTCCAAATGTAAGACAGTGTGTAAAAAAAAAAAAAACACATCTATTTGAGAAATGCCCTGTAATTCACATGCTAGTATGAGCACCCTGGAATTCAGAGATGTGCAAATAACCACTGCTTCTCACAACCTTATCTTATCTTGTGCCCATTTTGGAAATACAAAGGTTTCCTTGATACCTATTTTCATTCTTTATATTTCACCAAATTAATTGCTGTATACACAGTATACAAGGAAAACCCATTGCAAGGTGCAGCTCCTTTATTGGCTCAGGGTACCTAGGGTTCATGATGAACCTACAAGCCCTATATATCCCCGCAACCAGAAGAGTCCAGCAGATGTAACAGTATATTGCTTCTGAAAATCTGACATCGCAGGAAAAAGTTAGAGTAAAACGTGGAGACAAATGGCGGTTTTTTCACATTAATTTCAACATTTTCTATAGGAAAGCCTTGTAGGATCTACACAAATGACCCATTGCTGAATTGTGTCTACTTTTCAGAAATGTTTAGCTTTCCGGGATCCAGCATCAGTTTCACACCCATTTCTGTCACTAACTGGAAGGAGTCTAAAAGCACACACAAAAAAAAAAAAAAAAAAAAGTACAATTGGGGTATGTCCCAGTCAAATGCCAAAATAGTGTTGAAAAATGTGGTTTTCTGATTCAAGTCTGCCTGTTCCTGAAAGCTGGGAAGATGGTTATTTTAGCACCGCAAACCCTTTGTTGATGCTATTTTCAGGGAAAGAAAATCACAAGCCTTCTGCAGCCCTTTTTTCCACATTTTTTGTTTTAAACAAATGAAATTTTAGCTGTATTTTGGCAAATTTCTTGGTCTCCTCCAGGGGAGCCCACAAACTCTGGGTACCTCTAGAATCCCCAGGACTTTGGAAAAAGGACACAAATTTGGCATGAGTAGCTTATGTGGACTAAAAGTTATGAAGGTGTATGCACAAACTGCTCCAAATAGCCATAAAAAAGTCTGGCACTTGAGTGGGAAAAGGCCTGGCAGCGAAGGGATCAAACACTTGAAATTGGTAAATGCTTTATGTGAAACAGAAATCCTCAAAGCGGAGAGCAGATACTACACTAGTCACTGCATTCAGGAAACTCGCCCCATAATGCTTTGCAGGCATTTTTTTTTCACAACATTTCTGCCCATAACTTATCCTGTAGTGGTCCTAGGACAATGGGTCCACCACCAAAATGTTCAGCACATCGCAGTCTGTCTAGGTCATCTCTGTGCCCCCCACACTAGGTTAGTGGGGACCCTAAAATAATAACCCCTCCCACCATTCAGTATCTTTTTAACCATTCTCATGGCTGGGGCTTTTGTTTTCTAGCTAGGAATGGCTTGTGTTTTAAGGGACTTGTTTGTAACATCATTTCTACAGGCCTGCTACCACGTACTATGCTCTCTAGAGGGTACTATGCTCTTTAGAGGCTACATATACGGTTACTCGGCATTATTTACTGTCATTTTCTTTTTGTTTGGTTATGCCCTCTAGGGGCTAACTACAGAATTACATAACCATGTTTCTTACAAATGTTTTTTTCATTGTGGTGTCCTCTAGGGGCTGTTCTAAGCATTACAGTCATATCAACATATTAAAATATTTGTTTCACGGAAACTTGCCCCATGATGCTTTGCAGGATATTACTTTAACAAAACATTTTTGCTCATAACAGCCTCTGGTGGTCCTAGGACAATGAGATCACGTTCCAAACATTGACCACTATGTACTCTTTCTGGCTACATCATCTCTGGGTCCCCACACTATGTTAGCAGAGATTCCTAAATAATAGCCCCTCTCACCATTCAATGTCTTGTAACCTTTCTCATGGCTATAACTTTTGTTTTACAGTTAGGAGAAGTTTTGTTTCAAAGGCCTTGTTTGTAATATCATTGCAGTAGGCCTGCTAGCCATTAAAAAAACACCCTCTAGGTGCTACGTATATGGTACACTTAGCCTGTTTAAGTGTTATGCTCTCTACGGGCTCACAATATGGTTACACCACCATGTTTGGAAGTAGTGCACTTTACAACCTTTAATTGATTGATTGATTGATTGATGTTTCTTACAAATTACATTTTGGTTATAGTGCCCTCTAGGGGCTGTTTTGAGCATTACAGTCTAATGCCAAAAGTGCATGGGTATGCCCAGACATTGGTCCAGTGCATACTGTAACTGGAACCAAGCTATACCCAGCTGAGGAGCCCATACCAAGGGGAAAAGCAGTCCTGGGTTGCTTGTGTTCCGTTTCAGGGTGGACTGGGCTTAGCATTTCGGGCTAGACTGCTCCTATTGGAGCAGGGTCAAGAACTGATTCGCATATAGCTGGGTACAAATTGAGGTGGTATGTGTGCAAAATAAGGATGGATTGGGATGCCTTGGGATGTGACCTAAAGTAATTACCAGTGGCTGAGGATAATGCAAGCATTCCATCCATCTGTTTGTATATTTTAAAAATTAAGACATGGCCAGCAACAGAGACTAAGACATTTTGTTTGTTACTGAACGGACTAAACCAATCTAGGCAGAAGAAAGCGAGGACGGAAAAGCACATCAAAAGATAATCATCAAATAACCAACAAAACAGCCACGTTTTGAGAGCTCATTGGAACGCAAATGTTTATTGTTCCTGTCTAATTATCCCTAGTGCTGGTTTTCCAAAAGAACTTCTGTTGCCACTAGATTGATAATTACCCTCAGATATATTTAGCAACAAACCAACCTCTCAAATCAGACTGGGCCTCCTCACCTGAGAAATGTGAAGAGCTCAGACTTCTATCTTCTTCATCTGGTCTGTCAAGAACAGTCTCTGACTAATGAATCTACAGACATCCTCTCTATTTCAAAATCACTACATGGTTGTCATAAAAACACCAACAAGTCTGTGGACTCCCCTCCATCATCACTTAAACATCCTAGTATGAAGCCTACTGTCCACATCTTGGATCCAATCGCTTTGTCCCCAATCAAAGAGCTAATGCTCCTCCTCTCATCTCTATGCTCTTTAATAAACAACTTCTCCAAGTCACAAGGTGCACATCCAAACTGCCTGAAATTAGGTCAGGTTACTCTGTTCCTCAAGAAAAAAATTGAGCTGATTCAGAAGACCTGAACAACTTCCGACTGGTAAATAGACTACCGCTCCTGGTCAAAGCATTGGAAAATGCATACTATCACAACTCAATCAGTACACTGCAAACTTTGACTTACTAATAAATTCCCTTCGAGCTTTAAAGCTAGGTGCAATACAGAAAGTGCCATAATTAATACAAAAGATTACCATTTGCAGTGACGTATGGGGACTGGTGGCACAGTCCTGACCTGATTCTCATAATACCTCAATAAGTGCTGACAAAAAAATTAAAGGATTCCTTGTCAGCTCCTGATGTGATCAATCAAGGATTTCCTAAGGGCTCCATTGTTGCACCAAAGATTCGACCCCTTACACCAACACTACAATAAACCAATACTGCACATAACCTGTATGCAGTACTTAATTTGTAAATCAAAGAGTGTCGGTGCCCTACTCAGTGTGCGGCCAGTGCAATTAAATGTCGGCCTCTTTAATTCACTACGAAACACTTCCTGCAACGTTACCCAACTCTTGCATGTTCAAGCTTTCTCATTTGTTACACTTTTTCTATCTGTCTTCCTCCGGGTTTCTGATCTGTGGGTGTTTTCACTCCTCTTTTGCTCTCGAGGAATACCTGATGAGGAAAACTAAGAGCCGGCCTCCACAAATAAGTGCTGTGGCCACACACAGGTTCAAAATTAAGCACTGCCTATATGTGGCTGACACCGCTTTACCTACAAATCTCAAATCAATTCTAGATGATGTGCTTCACTAAAATAACATTCTGAAAAATGTTCAATTGTGGCTTTCAGTCAATCACCGCAAGCTGAAGACTGAACCAGCTGAAAACCGAATCCCTCCTCTTCTTTTTTCCTCACAATGCTCAAAGGCTGGCTCAGCTGCCTTGATGTACTTAACTGCACTCTCAAAATCATTGACTTCACCACATCCCTTGGTAGAACTCTGGACAAACCTAAACATTTGTATCCATACCAATACTGTGGCCAAAAGCACATTATACCCACTTAAATTCCTTAAAAAGACAAAACCGTTCATCTGCCACCTTCCAAAATGCTGTACAGGCACTTGTAATATCTAGGGTTGACTGTGGTAACGCGATACTAGCCAGTACAACATCTCACCTTGCACATATGAAGGCCACATTCAATGAAACTGCAAGGCTATTCTTGGGAGCAAGATGCTCTGAACACATTTACTCCCTTACTAATCATGCTAAAGTGGCTGTCTATTGAACCCCGATACATTTTCAAAGTGACTTGCATTATGGACAAGAGGCCAAGGTGCCACATCACAGGCACGAGACAGGTGTGGGTTGGATCACACCGTTAAGGGGCAGTGGCCCAAGGTGGCCACGTTTTTGAATTTTCCGTTCTAGCACAGCGAGCAACCATTAGTTGCCCCATCACTGGCAAGTTAGTATGGGTGGTCGTCAGGGACGGCAAGCCAGGTTAAATAGTGGGAAAGGCTGTCCTGATTACACATCACTGCCTGCGTGCCCTTGATTGCAGGCACCAGCCTTACCCGCTTAAACACAGGAGTGCTTCTTTTCTAGAGCTCTTCTTTCCCTGTTCCGGTGACTCTTCCTTTTCGGGGAAATCGGTGCTGCTCGTGGCCTAACTTCTGATTGGATCTTTCTGTGGGCTGCTGGAGAGGCGCCTCCAAGGGCTGCGGCGACTGGCGAGTAACCCCCTCCACCTCCCACGCCCTCAGGAAGGACTTGGATTTTGAGGCTCATATTCTGAGGTCTCGCCTGTGGTCACCGCTCGGGATCTTGTGCAGATGCCGCAGAGCCAGATATGAGGTGGGGAAGGTCGCGGTGGCGGGCACGTCTTTGCAGCGTTGTATCACCACTACCATTGCAGTAGCTTCATATCTAAACTTAGAATGTCATGTTGCTATGTTAATCCACTCGTTGAAAGGATTTCAGTGCACTTTAACTGCTGAATGCTTAATCTGTGGGATTCATTCTTCTAATGACGAATAGTAATTTGATTTCAGTTGCTCCCTAAGTGCAGTAGTTGGCATTGCTTCATAGCTGATGGAGCTCTTTCCGACTGCATTTGTGTATATTCGGCTTCGCCGTGAATTGTTTGGCTACTGTGGCACAAATATTGCCTCGGTTCTTTGATGGAAGCGATGGCGGCTCGGACAAAGATTCGAGATTTTAAACCATTGTTTCCCTCGTATTTCTTGTGAAGAAGGAAAATTCAGCATGCTTTCAATGTTTGCATTGTCAGCCTCAGGTCGCATTTACTGTAACCCGCACAATTGCCCAGTCTTGGGAAGGTCCTTTCCTCTTGTCCTGCTGTTGGCCAGTTCCATGTCACCCTAGGACTTTTCGGAATGTCGCCCAAAACTACAGCATGCGTTGAGTGGCACAGAATCGGTGGGGGAGTGCGAGGCTTGCACTTGGTACCGCGACGATGGTGCGGTCGGTACGATGTCACGATGCCTCCAGAGAGTGGGCTTCACTGGTAGCGTCCAGGGATGGACTCCTGTGGCTGCGGGTTTGTGCGGGGGAAATGCGGGCACCCTCTTATGCGCAAGTGGCATGAATAGTGATTTGGAAACCAGGCTGGTGGTGCTTGGCTACCAGTTCAAATTAGCAAAACCAGCAACATTATTAGGTTGCAGAGTTTTAGCTGCGATGAACATTTTTTAGATCTCACTGATGCCACCACCTTAAGCTTGCACCTGCAGCACCTTTTCAGGAAGGGAGAGTGTGAATGTCTTAAACAGGGTGTGGATTACAGCACATGGCAGGGCACAAACCTTCCTTAGTGTATTAGTGTTGTTTCCTCATGACTGTGCTGGGGTGCGACAACCGGGCTAACAAAGCAAACAAGGGAACCCATGATCGGCTGCCACATGTACAACAGTACATAGGTGTGCAATAAGGGGATTTTTCACTTCGAGCACTGAATTTTAATGGGGACGCGGCTCAAACTAGTACTACAGAAATGTTAAAGGTAAACACATTGCAAGGACTACGCCCCGACAAGGAGGATAGATGTTTTACAGCTGCATTAATTATACCTGAATAATCCTTAAGGGGCTAAAAAAGGAAATCATTCGAATAGATGAATGTGGCTTTGTTTAAAAATACTATTTAGCATTATGTAGGAGCAATAATGCTGGAGGCTGCCTTCTCCCCCCGCCACCCCAAAGGTGGGCACTGAGTATTTACAGTCATATGCCTTCCTGCTCGGCTTGGTCTCAGAGCTAAGGGACTCGCCTTAAGGACGGTATGCCAGTCTTGACAAATGGGTCCTCACATTCACCACCTGTCTCGCACCCTCAATTTCGATATTTCATTGCAACGAGGGGGGGGGGGCATTTATTGGCTCATTATCATATGCTTAGGTTTATTCATAGGAATAAACAGGCGGCTAAGAAATCACAAAACCAATAATTCAATTAATTTTGGTTAGGATTAATATGCGCTCTTGAACCTTTCACCAACTGTTATACCAGCATGAGGTCCAGTTATACGGACGATGCCCACACAGCGTTTCTGCTGATCACAGAACCTAATCTTGTCTCGCAAGCAGACCTGGGGCTGGCCTAGAGGGGAACTGATGTGGGCTGAACATATTTAAATCAGAGTTCCGTTTCCATAGGTGTAGACCACTGCTGTAAAACAAACCACTGTTCCAGCTGTAGGTGATTTAATGCAAAATCTAGGGTCAAAGATTCTCAGAGAGTGTTATTGAGCACTTTATTATGAAGAGAAGTCTTTTAGCACTTTTAGTCTTTAAAGTGCAACTCAAACTCCTGAACCATTATAACTGCTTACGTAGGGGAGTGAGCCTTTGTAAGGAAACTCAGCAGGCTGCAGGATTCTGCAGTAGGAACATTCCTTTGTAAGATTGTACGCTCTTCCATAGCTCAACAAAGCCTATATCAACTCCAGGTAGCAGCTTCAATACAATTTAATGCTCTCACGTTGATAAGTGGAATGTTTTGTGGCGCTGCTTTGAACTACCTAAACTACAGCCTTATACCATACCACCAAAAATTACACGAGATCTGTGGGAACATATTCCTTGATGGCCTTCATGAAGGTAAGCGAAGGGAAGGAAGGAAAAGAAATTCAGTTCCGCCTGCTTACTATGGACCTCCTTAATAGACGGCGGGAGAGGATCCAGCAGCAGTAGTCCTTTAAAAAGGCTCTGCAGGTTGGACATACCTTGGCTCAGATTAAGCGAGCACATGGACACTTCGGGTTGGAATATCCAGCAGCACATAAAAAGGTATGTATGGTATAGCAGAAACTCTTGGGAAGTAGGTATTTATTAAGGAAATCTCTCATCACAGTTCAGACTGCACCGGGTCACAGCAGAGCCCTTGCTTATCTTTGTGTCCTGTAGGGACTCGAAGTGTCAGTCAAAAAAGGTTGCAACTCAGTAAGTGTAGTTTAGGACTTGCTGTGTCAAACTCATTCCATGTGACTGGCCTGTTTCCATCCAGAAAGTAAAAGGTCCGTGTTGATGGGGAGCCCAAATTAATCTAAAGGACAGGTTGCGCTTTTGTGCTGTTCTGGTCACCATGTTACCACTCCCCAAGCCCCCCACTCCCATCAGCCGTTCTGCCCAAAAATGTGTTGTAAAGTTTTACCTACTCAACGGGCATTACTGTTGTACAACCACTCTATACCAGAAATCCACCTATGCCTTCACTTTAATGTGGTCATATCGCTGCTTAACACTCTCAAATGCAGTGGTTCCTAACTTAGGGGACATCAACCGGAGGGAGGGAGGGAGAGAGGGAGAGAGAGAGAGAGAGATTTTGTCTAGCATTACATTAATTTGTGCGAACAGCAGAAGTACAGTGAAGGAATCTAATATGCATGGTTGGGTAGCCTCAAGTGTTCATCATGCACAGATTCCCGCAGCTAAAGCTGCAGGTGGCAGCCACCCATTATTGGTCCATTGTCATTGGTGACACTCACTTAATACCGGTTCACACTCCTCTAGGATGACGGCAGGGTCATGGAGCTTCACCCTGAGGCAAGAAAGGGGATGGGAAAGCAGGATTCAGAAGCGCTACATTCTACCTAACGTGATGTAACTACAATCTACCCGCACTGCTTTTATGTGACTAATGATTTTTATTCTTTCTCCTTTCAGTCTTTTCTTTAGGTCACATGGCTACAGCCAGTGCATGGATCCTTGGTCATGCCTCCAGGTGGCATTCAAAGTCGACTTTTGCTCAGAACCGGTTTAGCAGACAGGTCGCAAAAGTAGTCCTTCACTTCCACTGGGCTGCAAGGGGAGGTCTTTGTTTGGATGGTCTATGCCAGCACACCCAGGAGGTCACACGCAGGGATCTACAGTCACCAGCCATCACCACCCTCCACAATTTTAGAGGACCAGCCAGATTTGAGAAATAAAGTGTGTGCTGGGTCTGCCATTGCCTCTTGAATGTGCAAAAGTTGTCATTGGATAGGAATGAGGTTCATTGGTTAGCACAGGGCAACAAGTTGTATATGGAGACCTTGGTGGGATTCGCTTTATGGCATTTCTCGCAAACACTAAGCAATAGACTCTGGGAGAGTCCTGTTCGGTTGGTGAACCACCTGTGGCAGGGAGGGAGTCATGTTTGGCCACTAAAACAGGTGGGCAACCTTGCAATCAAGAATATAACTATAGGCAAATTCAAGATGGAATTGGATTTTAAGCCTTTCACTCAATCTGGGGTAGGAGTACTGCAATCTCTACTGGAAGGCTGGGGACGCCCGCTACAGCAATTGTCCATAGAATGCCAGGTTACTCCATTATATAGCCCTGGGGATACTGGGGGATGGTTGCTGGTATGGGGACCAAGGCCCATCTCCCAATGAGTGCTAGGGGAAATCACTGTATTGAGTGGTTCTGCCATGGTGGTTTGGTGGTGGTGGTGGGGGAGGGGGAAGGGGGAACCAGCTGTTATGCTGGCCCAAGCTCCCTCTGTCTTGAGGGGGGCAGGTGAGTTCACCTTGTAGAAGAATTTATGAAGGGACCAGCAGGATTTTATATGGGGTCAAAGTCAATTGAATCAGTCGATTGCACAAAGACCTGACGGGTGGTCAACCATGACTCCTTATTTACTACAAAATGTCATGTATTTGCTATGGAGTATTTGTGAGGAAATTTAAACTATTAGATATGTCCATGTGATAATCACTATGCTGTGATTATTTTAACTTTAATGAAAATCGAAATATTTTTCGTGTTTATGAGTTGTAATAAATACGTTCAGAGAATGGTATTATCTCCAACGTAAGAAATTTGCTTGCACTGGGTCATTTTGCATAATCCGCTATATGTTAAGTAAGTATATTTTAGTCTGGTTAAGCTATGACCAGTCTCACTGTGGTCCCCCGCCTACTCACAAAGCACTTTACTTTGGGACCCCTACATACCTGGCCTGCAAACTCACCCTTCCAGGGGGCAGCCACATTCTACAAAGCTCAGATATGCTACTCCTTCAGCCGCCTAGACTAAAGCAAGAAATCCCACTTGCACTCATTCAGTAGAAATGCTACAAAGATTTGGAACTCACTGCAAAGATCTGCACAAACCCCTCCTGTGCTTCCTTTAAGAGCGTTAATTTCTTTTGCTTGAAAGATCTACTGAACTGACCAGCTGCCATCCTTTGAACCCCTCCAGGCCAATAAACCGTTTCTCTCCCTGTCAGACCATTTAAAATTTAGTATATAGTTGTACTTCTACTCGAAACAGTCTCTCCTGTATCTAACAATTGCAAATGTACTCCTTTGTTGTACGTGCACTCGAACCCATAACAAGTTAATACTCTTTCATACTGTACAGCCCACCGGGTCATAAAGGCGCCTAATAAAGCCCTCAACAATTAAATACATTCAGCAGAAATTCATTGAAGGAGCAGAGTGTCCTGTCAGGACGGTGCCAGTTACATCTACTAGCTGGACAAACTGACCATAATACATATGTAAACATTTCAATATCAATAAGGACTTTAAAGCTCACCCTGGCACTCATTAGAAACCAGTGTAGAGCTGTTCTGAGGTCATACACGACCTTCCTTCCTTAAAACAAAAGATTATCTTAACAACCACATTTTGGAGGCACTGTAATCACTATAGTTGGGAGTGTGGAAGACAGTGTAGAAAGTGTTTCTATAATAGAGTTTTGAAATTAGCAAAACTCCTACCACTAGTTTATCCAAGTTAGCCAGTACAAAAATCAATTACTCTAAGCAACTGATGCATCAAAACCATCTGTCACTTTATTTTGCTTACGGAATTAAACACACCTGAATACCAATTAAATCCAATGTCTAACATTGTCTAAAAGTTGGCAATGACCTTGTCGAAGGTTTGGAGTGAGCGAGGACTAAGACAGTATGTGTTTAAAACTGAATAATACAACCTTCGGTTTATTCTCATTTAGTTTCAACTAGCCATTTCGAAACCAATCAGCACCTGTCCACAGACACGATGCGATGATCGTCAAGTCCATTAGTAGCAGTGATACAAATGACAGCCATAAAAAAAAAGAAACTATTAAGGAACATTTGGTGATCAGTCCTGGGGGTGGGGGCCGGCACACTACCCTGACCACAAGACCGTGCGGCAAGGGGAGATGCCCACTGCCTTTTCTGAACCCGGAGGCGCTTCATAAACAATGCTGCACTCCTGCTGCGTGGGACATTTGGTGATCAGTCCTGGGGGCTACACTACCCTGACCACAAGACCGTGGGGAAAGGGGAAATGCCCGCTTCCATTTAAGTGCCCAGAGGAGCTTCATTAATAATGCTGCACTCCTGCTGCGTGGGACATTTGGTGATCAGTCCTGGGGGCCACACTACCCTGACCACAAGACCGTGCGGCAAGTGGAGACGCCCACTGGCATCTCCGCACCCGGAGGCGCTTCATAAACAACGTTGCACTCCCGCTACGCATGATGCGCCTGGGCGCATGCCCGGACGAAAACCAGGCCAAGACTGAGCCTGTCTTCGCCCGTGCAAGGCTGGGCCCACTCTCTTAATTCCCTGGTATAAGGCCCAGGATATTTCTGCTTGAATGTATGGCTGATCTTGAACTTTTGGGGGGGGGAGGATGATAGCCCAAATTTAACTACCAACTCTAGCAACCAGAGCTCTCCGGCGGCTGTGAGGTGGTCACAAGGTTTTAAGGCTACATATCAAGGGAGCAACCAGTGCAACAGCTGAGTTGCAGGAGCGTGGGGTGGCAATGATGGGCAAACGTAAGGCAGGGGGATCCAGGGCCACCAGCGAGTAGCGGCCAAAAAATCCAAGAAGCCAACATGACTTAAAACACAGGGGGGGGGGGGCTTCCTTACGTGCTGATGCAGGCACCCTTTTAGACACTGACAACCTTATTGGGGAGGTTGAATCACTGCTAAATGGTAAAAGCGACCAAAGGGATAAAGAGTGGGGCTCAAAGTAAGGTCCCTGACATGTTAATTAAATCAAGGAACACTACAAGACATGCTTCAGCTGGTGCTGAGCCCTGTTACTACCCAGTGCCAACATCTCCTGTGATCTGACAGAAGCAATCGAGGTAGTCTAAGTTTCCAACATCGACAAAGCCCTGTCCAGTATTCCCCTCTCCCAAACTAACAATTAACAAGAGAATACTATGTTCAAACAGGTTTTCAGCTTTGGCCATACCCAATATTACCATCATAACCTTTAGTGACGAGGATAAACCTCACAAAGCAGTAAAAGAGCCCACTATAGATTGTGCAGCTCTACATCATGAACTAAATGAACTTAAATCACTGGTCGCTACACTTGTCAAAAGGATGGACAACTTGACAGCAAAACTGGAAGAGTGCAGATGCCCATGTCGGGGCAGCTGCAATGATTCCAATAGTAAGGCACTAGTCCCGAGGAGAATTCAGGAGGCCCTCCTCCTCGGCATTAGTCATCTCCCTGGGATGGCTTCCACGATGATAAATAAACCCGACGGCCCGAAGTCTAACTCGCATTCTGCTGGGAAGGCCAAAGCTTGCACCAAATCCAGTGGTAACTTAGGTACCAATGGCTACCAGGTGAATAAGAATTTCCTTGGCTGTTTAAGCTTAAAACAAAGTTTAGACTCGCAAAATTATCATTCAGAAGAACAGCATGCCCCAATCAGAAAAAATCGTCAAAGGCCAACCAATGATCCTGCAGACTCCAGGGATCTGATTTATCTAACCCAGGTGCCTAAATTAAAAGAAAGCTCTTATGAGAACACTAAGTCCCCGATTAACAAAGTCACATTTTGGCTTAGGAATCAACGTAGTTGCTTGTCTGTTATGAGGTCTGACATCATATACACAGAGATCTTCACTAAAACAGGCAACTAATGACTAGATCACAGTGCAGTTGCGATCTAGTACCCTGGTCAATAATCTCATAAGCTTTCAGCAACGCACTTGCCACCTCAGGATAAGCAAATCATCAGCAATTGGCTTGAAACTGCTCCCTCCGGAGATTGGGCCAGGAGGAAAATGCAAAGGGGATGTCATACTGTGTTGATTGCCCCAGTGACTGTTCTGGCATTATTGATAGCGAGCCAACAGTCGACACAGGAGCTCTAGCACTTTGATGATCACAAGGGAGGTGGGCTTAATATGAGTCTTACATCTGTATCACAAGGGGCTGTGTCACAAAGTACCACTGGCAGCTCCATTGGATTAGGAGAATCTATGAAGCTACAATCACAACAGGCTGCCTTTAATTTGGGAAGTAATCTGAGAAGACAAGCAAATTTCACCTTCAAAGGCCAGCTTACATTGCTGTCATGGAATTTAGCTGGAATCAGACATAAATTACTTGACGCTGAATGGTTATTTTACATAGAAAATTGTGACATTTGTATGTTCCAACAGTCCTTGGTAAAAAAAAAAAAAATCTTATTAATGGCTTCATTTCTTACAGCATTGAGGCTAAACCACCCCACTAATTTGGGAGGGCGATTGATGGCCTGGTGATACTGCTAAAGAATGACTTACCCAGCCTTCGCAAGAATGTGCCAGTAGATTCAACCTATATCTTGGGTGTTATTATAACTTTCACCTCTGGCACACGCATCGCTTTTAGTAACATCTATGTACGGCAGGGAACTGGGAGCAATTAGGCCACAACCTTACTCCTATTAGAGGAGTTACTAGGAAAACTTAATACTGATGTAAAGATCACATTGGCGGGGATTTTAACACCACTTTTGAGCCGTCCCCACTCCTGAAAGAGGTCACTGTCACTGAGGATGAACTGTGGAACATTCCCCCTATAAATGGGAAACACTGCAGAAATTACTCAGCCACTGCCCTTAAAATAGTGTCCCTGATGGTTAGCAGGGGTTTAAGAACCTGCAACTGCCGCACAGCATCTGATTCTGGGATGGCTAAAACCTTTAAGAGGAGTAAACATTCAAGTGTTATTGACTACATTTTGTTAGATGCAAGACTGTGAGGTCTCTCTTAGGAGAAACGTCAGTTGACAATCACTTGGATAGTGACTATAAACCTTTGTTTTTATTTTTATCTACAGACACAGTGAGAAAAGGAAATAACCTCTTTGAGATGACGGGTCCTCAGCCCACAGTGGCCGGTAACGGCGGTTATCTTTCCTGGCCTGCAAAGATGTTGGACCAGAGCACGTAACCAAAGATTTATGATCGCTTTGTATTCCATCTCTCCGGATACGAGGGACATCAACCCCCAGACAACCCGATCTTAAATGTGCATAACCAGCTATTCACCAAATTGAAGGAATTGTTTTACAGGAATAATTGTTGGAAGGAGGGAAGGGGCAAAACTGTCAGTTGCTTTAATACAGACTGTAAATCAGCAAAAGCCCATTTGCGAAAGGTTCTAAAAGAGGGAGATAGAGAAGGAATAAGGGAAGCTAGGCGAGAAAATAGTAGAACTCTCAACACTGCAAAAAAAGAGAGGGATGACCAGACATTGCGTGATATGTTAAAAGCAGCAGAAAGGAGAGACATGCGGGCCTTTTGGAAGCTGGCAGCTACTGCAGGGTCAGATTATATAAGCCCTCTTCATTAGCATAGAATGATACTGATATCTGTGTTTCTCATTTTACTACTCTCTATGCCCTGAGGTTATTCCGGAGTACAAATGTAACAAGAGCAAGGTATCTACGGGGGAGACTGTATGCGGCCTGGAGCTAAGGGGAGAGATGGGTCCAGTAGTGTTCAGCATAGCTGATATAGTCAGAGTAATTAATGCCCTGAAGTGTGCTAAAGCACCTGGCCCAGATAAGATACCTGGCGACCTATACAAATCAGAGATACTAGTCTGGAGCAGCTATATAAATCTACTATCTAATGCAATCTCTAGGAGTGGGGATATGCCCGAGTCATGGAAGGGTGCAGAGATCATCCCGATTTACAAAAAAAAAAAAAAAAAGTGAGTCCGGCTGCCCCACTAATTATAGACCAATAAGTCTCATCGACAATCTCCAGAAACTTTTGCCAGACAAATCCTAGAGAAATGGTTATTGAGGGTCGAAGATGAGAAAATTTTGACCCCATTACAGACAGGCGTTCATCTAAAAACTAACACTACGGATCAGGTCTTTAGGCTAGTGGGTTTGTACTGGAAATATGTGTTATTAGCAAGACAGTTGCTTTATGTAGCCTTTGTAGATCTTAAGGCTGCTTTGGATTCCATCCCACGTACTATGCTGAGGTAGGTACTGTTGATCATGGGAGTACCCCCAAATTTGCTTGCATTGATCATTAGATTATACTCGAAGAATTATGCATAGGTACGATGGGGCAGAAGGGGAGAACTGACTGACAAGTTCACCATTGCAAATGGTGCACGTCAAGGGTGTATACTTGCTCCAACACTATTTCCGCTCTATATGAACGATGTGGCGAAGGAACTCCTTCATTGTGAAAACGACTCCCCCCTCAGTGAACAATGTAAAAATTCCTATATTACTCTTTGCCGATGACTCCCTACTAATTTCAAAATCACCAATGGGGCTCTAAGTCCTCATTAACAAAGTTATGAACTTTTGTAACTCTAGAGGACTCGAGCTGAATGTAGGGAAGACTAAACATGATCTTCGGGCAAAGGGGAACTAGGACTAGGCCAATCACAGTCGGCAACGATGCACTGGAAAGGATCAAAACCCTAGATTATCTCAGGGTCAAACTAACAAGTGATCTAAAATGGCAGTCTCATTTAATAAAGTCTTCACTAGCAATTGAGCTCAGTTCTAATGCCATTATAAGGGCCCGTTATACTATTACTACTTCATGACCCATTTCTCCTGCCCTGGCAGTTTATCAAGGTAAAGCACAAGGAGCTGCCCTATTTGGTGCTGACTTGTGTGGCCATAAAAACGTGGACTGTAACTACGGCTGAAAACAAATTCATAGGGAAACTTTTAAAGTTACCTGTAAGAACTCCTGTGACCCCTCTTTTCCTAGAGTTAAACCTACAAAGATTAGCAAATTCAGCAGCTTTAAGGCCATTGGCCCACTGGGTTCGCCTATGGACCACTAATGAATTGAGCCACTCAGGGACACTTTAAGGGATTTGATTATCCTAGCTATTAATAATCGTATCCCTTGGGTGAAGTCCGTGCACGACTGGTTTAGCGGATTGAAACTGGATAGGTTCTGAGATGAGCCCAACTGCTTGTGCAAATCTGATATCCTAGAATTTAAAAAAAAAAAAAAAAAAAAAAACACGATATTGGGAGTACGTAAATGAGCAATGCGTCCTGTCAGATACCCATGGCCCTATGACATGTAGGTTCTTGGAAATAAAGCTGTATCCATGCTTTGAATCATTTCTTGACAAGATCACGCCTGCCCTTGCCAAAAGTTTGTACATCCAATTTAGGATTGATACACTCCCTCTATGTTCCCTTAATAGTAGGTGGCACAGGGGTATCACTGAGTCTGTGCCCTGCATGCGGCTTAGCAAACGAGACTGAAGCCCACGTTTTATTTGCTTGCCTAGAGTACAGCAAGTTGCATTCGTCCAATATAACTGCACCTTGGGATAACACACTATTTGCAAGCCTTAAGAATTTGTAAATATGATATAGCTGAGCCAATTGTATTCTCGGTCAGATTTTTATTGTCATTTTGGTGTAGGAGTCACACATTCTTAGACTCAAATGACTGATTTTAAAGTAGGAATTTTAATATATTTATTTGTACCTGTTGATTTTTCCTGCACAGCTTAATGCACTTTTTGCGGATTTGTGGTAATTGGGAAAATTGTGCTTTTACAATGTATAGGGGCATTCTAGTTCGTGGCAATTAAGAATGAAAACAAGTGAAATCCCCTACCCCTTAAGGAGTATTGTATTTTAAAACTGCTTTTTAGCTTATTTTTGCTGTAATTGTTTTGAATGCGAAATATGGAATTTGCACTTTGATGGTCATCAATGACCGAATAAAGTATTTATAACTAACTATAGACATGAAGAGCAGCAGTAATACACAGACAGCTGCAGTGTTCTGATACAGGCTGCAGCAGTCGTATAGATGTGTTCAGCAACAATGTACGTATACAATAGCAGAAATACAGAACAGTGCAGTAGCGATAAAGACATGCAAAGGCAATGCAGACAGCAGGAGCAATACAAACACACAGAGGAGAAGTAATAGAGACATATACACAGCAATGCAGATACACACAGCAGGGGCAACAGTCTCCAGCAAAAATATTAACACACACAAAGGCAACAATAACAGGAGCACCAGTAGTGAGAACAGTAGCAGTAACACACACATGTAAAGCAGCAGCAAAACAAACACGGGCAGCAGCAATTCAAGCAAGAACACTCCAAGCATCGCACTGAAATAGCAGCAAGAAAACAGCACTGTTAACCCCTGCAGCAAAGACTGATAGTCTGAACCAACACCGACTTTATTCATCCCTTTACCAAGAAGGCGTCCTCGTCAGCGAAACACCCCTCTCCCCTTCTCCTCCTCCCCCCCAGCCCCTCCCCCCCCCCAGCCACTGAGGGACCACTGGCCAAGGTGGACGTCTCAGAGAGAGAATTACCCCAAAACCTGCCCTCCCCGTTACATTGCGAGGCACCTCGCCTTCCTGACAGACCTTTTTACCAAGTGAAGTCTTTTTGCGGGCTTTATTGCACACTGGATAAAAAGTAGCCCCTCTATCCGGCAAATATACCTTTTTTTTACCAGTTTTTCAGACGAGGGGCCAAGACTGCGCAACAAACAAAAGTGAGTTTTTTTTGGGTTAAATAAAAACGATTAACTCAAAACAATAGTGGCTTGTGAGCTCCTCAGTTTATGGAGTGCAGTATTGTGCATTGCCACCTACCCCTCCCCCTCCCCCTCCCCCTCCCAACCACTCCTCGTTCATGTGGAACACTCCTCCTTCATGTGCTAAACTGGGGCGTGGGACTAGGGCAGACGGGGACAGGAAGCCAACTCACCCCGCCCCCCGTCAGGGAGCTGAGCATTGAATCACGCACTCCTTTGGGAACGCAGGGATGTACTGCTGAGCAAAAGAAAATGTCTGCTCAAGAGCAGATACCTTGTTATTAAAGTAACCCGTCCTGAAACAGGACGCCACTGCTGGCAGCATGGCAGTGGGGTATGCTACAAAGGAGCCTGCGAAGTGCACACGTAAACGCAGCATGTGGAGGAAGAGAAGGAGGCAGGACACAACGCTTTACAAGGCTGATCCGCAATCCCTCATTCAGGAAGCACTTTCCTCTGCTTTAAATAAACATGCAAGAATAAAAATTAGACTATACTAATCATGGTGGGGATGAAGAGGAAACTGACCTTAAAGGTAAGCATGTACAAGAGATACGTTTCCAGGAGATGCTTGTACATATAAGTACTTGCTTTAGAACACTAAACACATGGCCTAGAGAAGGATTCTTATTCACAGCTTGAAACTCAAGCTGCAGATGATCTTCCATTTCATAATGTACTGAAAACACAATGGAGACCCCAATAAGACCAGTTTTATCAGGTTTTTCAGCTAGAGATACAATTTAAAACAATTTGATATGGAGTTTCCACAAATACCAAACAAAGTTCAATGTTGTTCAGCATGGCCACATTTTTCTTATTAATTCAGAAGAAGCCTTATTGTCAGAGCCATGTAACAAAAAAAGTAGAGGGCCCTCCAATGGGTGTATGCTGCATCTAATTTTGCAACAAATATCAGCTCATATGTACACACCTATCCATATATAGGATGATTCTACATCCATTTTAGGGAATATGGAGCTTTTGGTGAAATTCTTGTCCAATACCACATTTGATTTGCTATAGTCTTCGGGTTGTTGTGTTGGTTGAAAAGACCCAAACACAGTTATCTCAGCCCCAAAATCCAAAATCATGACTATCTGAAGGCCAAGGCTTGAGGCTTGCTAAGCATAGCTGTGCACGGGGCTATCTGGTAATAATGCGCAAGTTGTTTGGCCTTCTGTAGCTCACAATGAATGTTGCTTATCAGAAGTAGCTATCGCTATAGAAAAGGTTGGAGACTCATGGACTAGTGTAAGTGGGGATGGGGAGCAGCCTTCTGGAAATGTAGGTGAAGGGAAGATGAATTCCTTCGGTGTCCTCCTGGTCCCCAAACTGGAGGAAGTTGTTAATAATAAACAGCCTTGCATTCCTTTGATTCATGGGAAGGCCATGGTGGGGAGGACAGACAACCCAGGCAGCCAAGAGCTATATAGACAATTGAGAACCAGAATGAGAGTTCTAGAGGAGGCGGCACAAGCAATATAACTATTGGCAGAGACCCACCTTCTCACTCCGATGGCATTGTACATCCTGGGCCAGGACAACTATCAAATAGACAGTCTCAGCTGAAACATAGGATCATCTGATTTTTTTCATTTGGGATGGGAAGAAATTCCAGCAGCTAGGACTAACATTTGGTCTCCCATGACTATACACTTCTGCCACCCAGTAGAATGCTCTTTGCCAACTCTACTCTAAGGTCTCCTTTACTTCTTCTGCCCTTCTCCCCAGAGAGCTTGAAGGTATTCAAGAGAAGAGGTCGACTGTCACTATAGAGGCTCTTTTTTGGCCAAGGGGTCATGGTTCCCAACTTTTATGTAGCTAGTGGATCAGCAATGTCTTAATTGCCTGCTATTCCCACTAACACCCCCACCTTGTCCCCGAACTATCAGTTTTCCCTAAAATATTACAGTTCTTAAATCTTTCAGCTTGGAAGTTGAGAGGCAGTGTTTACAAGAATTGCGTTGTTAGGAGAAGGTTTCCTTTTCTATTCAAGAGCCCAGGAAGCAGTCTACCTTGGCAGAATACTCAAAACCCTGGAATAACTTTGAAATAAGGCGTACACTGAAACATTTTCAGGAAGCTTTATGTAATATTTTCAGTGCTAGTAGTTGTTGGCGGATGGGTTTCAGAAAGTTTAACCTCCAGCTACACTTTACTCACAATGGGGCACCCATTAGGAGTTTCTGTGAAGATCCAACTGATATTTCCAGGACAAGCCCATGGCTTATAAGATTATTCAAGAGTTTCAGACTGAAGAACAGTCAAGCCACAATGGTCCCTCTTTGGCACTTTGGAAAGGTTTACAAGCACATCAGCCAGATGACAGAGTTAGGGGCTCTTTTAGCTTTATTTCAACTGCATATGATTTTCCAAGCTAGGTTAATTCTATAGCAGGACCCGAGGCAAGGGTTATGCTAGTCTCTTTTCACTTTATTTAATACCAGCCACATAAATCAACATATCAAACTACTTTCCCCATGAACCATAGGGAAAAAGGGAGAACGCAACTTCATTATAACCAATCATGGAATCTCATTGCAATATAGTCCTTCCTCAATGAGAACTTCCCCTTTTTCTTAGCTGCGCTGCACCCTGCAAGGTGATGTACTAGGGTCTCACCTGACCCAGATCCTTTATATGGTATTGCTGCTTTTATTAATGTGTAAAGCTTTCTTTCTTTAACTTTAGCTCATGGGAGCATTTTTCACTCCTTTTGTGAGTTCGCCAACTGAAATGAGAGGGAAGCAGTGCACAGTGCCTCCCAATCACGGCTGGAGGGCACTAAAGCTTGTCCCATAGAGATGCACTCCTCTGCAGCTCCTCAATTGGCCAGCAAGTTATTGCTGGTGGAATATCATCCCGTTGGCAGCCGATCGCAGAGCCTCTGGTTTGCCACCCACCCCACTGGGCCTGGAGTGCTACGCCTTTGATTGAAGGGTCTGTATTGCACTGGTGTATCAAGCACTTCTGACACCCTGTCAGGCTCTGCTGTGTTGCGAAGTGCCTGTTATTTGGAGACACTCACCCAGGCCCTGCCCAGTCAGTTTTGAGGGTGCATTTGTGTTCCAGTGACCCAACCCTTTATAAGAATCGCTATAGACTGACTGCACTGGTAACCATCAACGTCCATATCCCTGTTGAGGAGGAGCAGGTCCAATACTTTCCACTGGATGAAGAGTTTTGCGACACGATAGACACATCCATACAGAAGGAGGTCTCTTAGGCCCTAGCTCCCTACGAGAGGACATTGTAGCGGCTGATGGACAGCTCCTGTGGACCAGTCTTTTTGAGGAAGAGTTCACCAACCCACTGGGCGTACAACCTCCGGGGCAGCCAGGTGCTTTATGGGGCAAGGCCGAGACCAAAACGAAAACATGCCCAAGTTGCAGATTCAGATGCCTTTCAGAGGTTTTAATAGGCTTTTCTGGCTTGTGATTCCCCCCCACCTCCTTCCCTTTGTTCAACCCCTGTCAGTGCCCCCCCTTGGAAAGCCAAGGTCTGGGCTAGGTTCATTCACTTTTCCATTCTACAGATAACGACCTAGATGATTCCCCAGCAGAGTCAGATGCTGAGGGGAGTATTCAAGACTTTGGTGTCCTTCAAGGGTTCCCCTCCTGCCTCCATCCCTACTGATATGCAGGACCCCATTAATGACATGTTGAATCCAGAAGGCCCTAGATCCTAGATTCTCAGAATGGGTACCAGCCATGAAGGTTATGTCCTATGTAGTGGCTAGGCTTCACAAGCCTTTGGATCAAGAGGTCCGGAACCACCTTCAGGCAGTGTCCTCCCCCCTCTTTGGAGGGTAAACTTGCCATGACACCAGAGCTGGATTTCAAAATGGCTATGTTCCTTGCTCAAGGACCCTTAGAAGGGGACTGACCGGTCCTGGCTTTCCTGCCAGGATAAACTTCTTGATTTTACAGGGCCCCTCACGAAGATACTGGATATGGCAGAGGAGGCTAATGTGTCAATGTCACTTATCTCTCCTGATGTCCTCTTAGGCAGGGTCCAGCAGGCCTTTATTCTCCTGGGCAATGTCAACCGTGCCCTTTCTATGGAACGCCATAGATCGTTCCTGATAAATATGGACTTGAAATTGGGGACTTGGCATCTTTTGAAGACAAACTGTGGTGCAAGGAGGCCTCTTCGGGCACTCCTTTATCAAACAATTAGGAAAATTGATGGCCACATTTAATTTCTTGGACAAGGTGCAAGCTTCCATTAAGCGGATCTTCAACCCCAAGGTTTTCATCGGGTGGTAGCGGAAGGGGGCGCTTAGCCGGCCACCTTGCAACCCAGGTTTCCGCATCCAGAGGCAAAGGCAACTGAAGGGCACAGAGGCAGGATTACTCCAGTTTTGGAGGATTCTTCCCTTCAAGGGGTGGCCATCACCTCCATGGCTACAGAGGTACAAGCAGAGTACAGTCTGCTTATGGATATAATAATGTTAGTCCTACTTTTCTTCCCACGTAAAAGTTGGGGACAAGCTCACCAATTTTGCTGACAAGTGTCAGAGGATTACTGCAGGTACCAGGCTGCTGGTGAAGATTCAGGGGTTTCGCATGGAGTTTTACGGTTCTCCAGTTCAACATAGAAATCTGAGGCCCATTGTAACCCCCTCCCACCCCCCCCAACAAGACACTTCCCTTATAGATTTGGAAGTCTCCAAGCTTCTAAAGAAACAAGCCATTGCTCCTGTCCACCTTCAGCCCACTGGCTTAAGCCATCTTGTATCAATCTCAACAAGGTCAGCGAGTGGCTGGTCTTTCACCACATCAAGATGGAGAGGAATCACCTCTAGCAAGATTTGCTGCGTCCATAGGAATGAATGGTCCAGCTAGACCTAAAGGATGCGTACTTTGTGATTCCCATGTTTCCTCCACACAGCAGATTTCTCCAATTTCAGAGGTGAGGACAGACTTTTGTGTTCGGCCCATCATTGGCACCCATGTGCCTCACCAAGGTACTCCACCCAGTAATAGAATATCTGAGAGCAAGGGGTGCTCATCTTAGTTGATCTGGACAATATCTCCTTGAAGGATCAATGTCCACGGCGGCGGTCACAACACCTTTAACACGCAGTGACTCTCCTAGAGTCCCTGAGCTTCATCATCACGCTGACTCAGCTCACCTTTTTGCGGTTTGCTATAGATTTGGTGGCAGCCTCTGTCTTCCTTCAAGGAAGCTGACGAAGATCAGACAAATGCTTTGTAAGACGTTAGCAAAACCAAAGAAGTCTTTACAGCAGATAGCGGAAGTTGTAGGGCTCTTGTCCTCCATCCAGGCAATCTTCCCAGGGCCCCTCCATTACCACGCTTTAAAACGCCTGAAGGCGTTCCATCTCAGAAAGGGTCTCTCCTCTGCAGAATTTGTACCCCCTCCCAGGAAGCCGAGGAGGAGATGCAGTGGTGGCTAGCTCACATGGAATCCAGGAACAGGAGGGCCATATTCGGCTCCAACTCAAACCTTATTGTAGCGTCAGACTCCCAGCACAACAGGCTGAGGCGCTCGATGTGGGTATGTACGCATAGGAGGAGGCTGATCCTCTCCAGAAAGATGTTTACATATCAACTGCTTGTAGCTCCTAGGAGGCTCTTTCACCATACATAGTTGAACCAAGGACAAGATTGAATGCTGTATCCTACTGAAGATGGACAATGTGTCAGCGGTGCAATACATCAACCATCTCGGGGGAACGAAATCCAAGTCCTCCTACACCTACTCAGGGAGTTATGTGAATACTGCCTCACCCACAGGATCTCTGACAGTGGAACATCTCCAGGCTCCTCTAATGCTGTGGCAGACTGGAATTCCAGGTATATCTAGGTCACAAGCTTGTGGAAACTGAACACTCACATGTTTATAGCTCTGTCTCACAGGTCTTGCATAGACAACCAAGTGGACAGATTTGTCAGCTGGAGGATGGATCCACTGGTGGTAGCTACAGATGCATTTCTACAGGATTGGCCGTTGGAGAAGGGGAATGAGTTTCCCCTGTTAATGATCACTAACATATCTGTGCAAGTCAGGGAACAGGTGGATTTAGTCCTGGTGATGCCTTTCTGGAGGTCTCAAACTTGGTATCTGGTTCTGATGGAACTTTTTGGGGATCCCTTCTACCCCTACATCAGGATCTCCTGAACTTGGAGAAATGCTCACAAGCAGATTTTAGAGACAACTCTGCATCTCATGGTACTGAGGATTATCGGAGATGACATCAAATCCCACGCCTTTCAGAACAATTCAAGCACAGATCTGCCTGGGCTAGATGGCTTAGGTGGTATATGCAACAGGATTTGGATCCAGTGAGCTCTAATGTTGTCCAGGTTTTAAATTTCCTGTCAGATTTTGAGTCTAAAGGCATAGCTTACAGGTCAGTAAATTGCTTTCAATTAGCGATTTCGGCTGCTCCTGACCCAATAGACTCATCTTGTGGGGAAGAATCCCCAAGTGAGGAAACTGATGAGAGGTGCTAGGCTGTCATTCTCTCCGGAATCGAGCTACTCATCTCTTTGGGATGACAATCGAGTTCACAACCTCTGTTTCCTGGTTAAGTAATAAATACTTTTCACAGAAGGAGCAGAAGGAGCTTTCTGATAAGTTGGCAATGTTATGTCTGGTCTCCTGTCACAGAGTTTGTTGTAAGAGCTCTGGGTATTACAGGTAGAGTATTTACCCCTGAAGGGGTTACATTTCATGTATCCAGAAGAACATAGATGGATTCTAGCATAAACTCTTATCCGTATTTTGAGGACAATCGTAAACTATGTGTGATATGATGGATCAAAGCTTATGAGGCTATGACAGAAGAGTTAAGAGAGAATTTCTTATCTCCATAAAGAAGCCTTTCAAAGCAGTGTCTTCCCCAACTATTGCCAGTTGGGTCCCATGGGTAATGCCGGAAGCCGGGATTGATACCCGGATTTTTCTTGCTCACTTTGTGAGGGGTGCCATGGCATTCAAGTTAGGTGTCCATTTGCAGGGCATCATTAAGGCAGCTGACTGGTCTTTCGATTCCACTTTAAAATGGTTTAATTTTAATCCACTTATGGATAGGACTTCCTTGGTGTTCAGTACGCTTTAAACTAGCACAATCCTCACCCTGCCATAGAATATAAAATGTCCTAGTTAACGTCAGGGAAAGCTTCATTTCCATTAAGGATACCAAGGCGAGGATTATTCCCATCCATGGATCAGAGATTTCCCTCCTGCTAATTATGACTGAGTTGTTGAGTTGCGTCCTTTATTAAGACTGAGGAAGGGTTTTAGTTTTTTCATTGCCTACATTGGTTGGTTATTAATCAGGCTTATGAATGATCTGTGATATTGACCAGATATTATGTTTGGAAATGGTGTTGAAGTCTAGAATAAAGAGTCTATTAATTTATACGTTTTGTCTTCCAGATAATGACGTGTCCAAAAAAATATTAAGAGTCCAGGGTGAAATGCTATTCATCGCCCAGAGAAAGAGGGGGAGTTGTCATCAAGGAAGGACTATATTGCAATGGGTTTCAGTGATTGGTTATAATGTTGATGTCGTTTTTTCCCTATGGGTCATGGGAAAAGTAGTTTGGTATGTTGATTTATGTGACTGCTATTAAATAAAGCGAAAACACACTACTGTACTCTTCGCCTCTGTGTCCTTAATAGAATTGAAACATTCCTTTACGTTAAATAGGAAATGTTATATTCTTAAGTTAGACCCTAAATTTAAACTTGGTGTCACCACAACGGAGCAGGAACTTGAGCTCCCAGTGTATCAAAAAAAAAAAAAAAAAAAAAAAAAAAAAAAAGACTGTGTTCCAATATCATTGGAGGTTAAGAGGGTGCTCCTCATTTACCTAGACAGGACAAGGGATTTCAGAAAAAGATGGGAATTTATCGGTTCAGCAAACAAAGGGAAGAAACCACCTACGATAACAATCAGTAGACTGGTACACCGAGCGATTTCTAATGCATACTGTTATGCAACAGCAAGTACCTATTTAGATTTTAGGGCAATCAACCAGAAGTGTTGCAGCATATTGGATGGCAGCAAATTGTATTCCCTTGGTGAAGGTACGCAGGGCAGCAACATGGCCTTCCGTAGACACCTTTGTAAGACATTACTGCCTGAAGTTGGGGTCTATGAAGAGGTTATGCAGTAAGAGCAGAATTGTGTCACTTGTATAGTTAAAAGATATTTCAGGACAAAACAGTATTAATTCCTTCTTTCAGTGAGGAATATCAGATTAAGCTTATGCATATCCATATAATGTAACTGACTGTCATGGGGAGGACGAATTTTGGGGTCAGTAATTTATTTCTTACTGGTAATTTGCATCGCCCGAAACACTTGTTCTCCCCCATCAAAATCAAATACTGCTCACGGTATTCCTAAATGAAGGTTGGTAAATAGATTAGTGGCATGGACTGAGGAGCTACTTATTACGTAGGATGCAATGAATTTTGTAAACAGACCTCACTTTGTAAAAAGTATGACTAGGGTCTCAGAAACCTTAAAAAAGTAACTGATTGTGCCAGGGAGGACTAAGGTTTTGGGTAGGGAAGATTACAAGTAATATATTCAGTAACCCATTTCCCATCCTTACATATTCCAGTTGGCCTCCAGAATGTGCTACTTTTTCTAGCCTTAGCATGGTTGTCCGCTTTTATACAACCTCTTCTCACCAGTTGTAAGTACGAAGCTCCATACACACCTCCTACAACAAGAAAGGACACCTTGCCCAAGAAGAAGCTGCTGTCCAGGTGAGCAAGTGAAGACTCCACTGTCGAGAAGCTGCAAAAAAAAGTAGATCACATTAAGAATGAGAGAACTAGCGTAGTCCTGCAAGCGTTCTGCTATGCTGCTTCACCTTTCCCCTTCCCTCTCCAATTCTGGCATCACTATTCCACCTTGTTTAGTAATTCCTGTGCAACCCGCTTTATTGCCAGTGTATAATTTTTGTGAATGGTTGCAGGCGGAGGGCACAAACACTCAAATCTGGGATCTAGGGCTCCTTTTTCATCAGACTTTGCCCCAGAGCAAAAGACAGAATGAAAAGGGCAAAAGGAAATGAGAACTAGAGGAAAACGGTGAGAAAAGGGGAAAGAAGGGATGAAGGGATGAAAAAGAACATGCAAGAGTGAGCCAGGAAGTAAATGTATGGTAGTAGAAGAGAGAGGCATGAAGAGAAATCAAAGCTATACTATCTTGGTATTCAGAAACCCCTTCCTGCAGCAGTACTGGCAAGGGCTTCAAAGTCATACCTTTGGTCCCTTCACTTATTTTTTTTTTAAAACAAATTTACAGAATAAGCACTGGTTTCTGTCTGCCTCTCATACCTATATTTCCTGCTCCTCCTTAGTGCCTCATCAATGGCAGGTTTGATATGTCCATGAATTCCAGGAACATATTTCTTGATGCAAGAGTCAAATAACTGCCCTTTGCACTTTTTTCAAATGTTTGTTTCTTTTCCAGTCTTGGACAAGCGGATCCTAACATTCATGTGCACCAAGGCAGAAGTGAGGAACCACAAGCTGGTGCTACAATAGGGTAGGAACAGGTGAGTGGTTAAGGTTTCAAAATACATGCCTCCTTGCCTCTCTGAGAAAATGTGGTTTAATCTCCTTTTAACTTATCTAATACAAACTGTTCAAGCCAGAGAGACTAGCTTACTCCAAAACCCAACCGATTCTAAACTAAAATGCCCAGAAAAGAAATGCACAATTAGAGAAAAGATGTGCCTTAGAAATTTCAAGTTCACACTTAACATGTCATGGCTCCTCGTCTTTCTAATTTTATTTCACAACATCAAGGCCAAGAGTAGGACATTGGACATGTATCACTCTTACTCAGAATTAACCTGCAGTACTTTTTGATAGCAGTTTTATGGAATGGATACAACAAAAGCATCCAAGGGTGGCACCTAAACTCCAAACACCAGAACTGGGAACGTATGCTTGATGCTCTAGTCTCAAAGTGGTCACCTACTCTTGAATGTCTTCTTGTAAAGTGATTGATAACCTGTAACCTACCACTGCTCTCATATTGTGACCTCTTACTCCCGACCCTGAGCCTATCCTCTGGTAGTTATGGCACAGAGCGGGCAGGTTTAACTTAAAAAACATTTATGCAGTAATAAAACAGTAAGCTGAAATGCAAACCAAAACACTCCAAAACAAATCAGTAAAATGTTATACAATTACACCAAAATTACAAATTTCCAAACAAGTGATGTGGAGATATGAATTTTTAAAGTTTTAAGTAGAAATAGCACCATTTGTCAATGATAGTCAATGGTCACAGTAGAACAGGATCTAGATACACCTTGACGCTAATATCCAATGGTCAGATACACCAACCAGGTTTGCCCTGGCTAAAAGATTTTTATCTTTAATCCTTTAAGTCCCAATCCACCACAGGGGTACACTTCTGAAGCCCACCTGCTGTGACCTCTGTCTGTCTGTGAGGCACTTAAAGACTCACAGGCAGAGGCCAAAGCAGGGTCCAATCCAGGCCCAGTTGCCACTGTTCACCTGAGCATTTGTAGAAAAAGGTCTCTTGTACATTTCGTGTCCATGTGCCTTTAACAGGAGATCAGTCTTATGACCCCTGGATTTCACTTCTTAGTCCAGAGTACAAGAGGGAGAGCAGATCGAGTCTTGAGGGCTCTTGTAAGGGCACATACAACAGGGAGAGTCCTCTCCTTTTCTTTTACAGGTCCAGAAGTGATCTCAAGTATGTGCATGGAGGTGCCACTTTATGCCCAAAACAAGCTAGTGGGTGCGAAGGACCCCTGGAGAACCCTAACCAATGGGGTAAAGATTCTCTGAGCTAACTCTACCCAATTTCGGCATTTTCAACATAGCAAGTGTCTTCGTCCAAATGGGGATCTGAGAGCTGGGGATGTGCATGAGAGCGTACCCTGGTGGTCTTACTGTCCTCTTACATCCAAAAACTAAAATCCAGTTTTAGGCAGTCCCTGTACCACCAACAAATTCAAGAGACCGACGTCTAGTGGAAAAAACTGAGTTTTCAGCCACCAGAATGGTTAAACAAGCTTTTGGCATTCTGTTTCCCTCCTTTGACGTGCACCCCAACAGCTATATGTAAACTCAGCAACCTGTCAGTCTCTGACACTGTAATGCCTTTATTTTCAAACCCAAATTTAAATTCCATATTTCAGAATAGGCCCAGCCTAAACACGTTTCCACATTGGAGGCTTGCAAATGTTTTCTCACCTACCTGTATAAAAGTGATACGTGTTTAGCTGTGACCAATTTTTTTTCTTCCTATTTTCACGTTGGCATGAAAACATCTGTTGAACAGTTCCTAGTTAAGTTACAACGTTGCAGCACTGTAGGTTTATTCGTTGCTTCTAGGTTATGCAATTCATATGCCACTCTGATCACAGATCTATCATTTATATATTTTTTACTGAGCCATGAATTACACATGCTTATCACTGCATGCATAACTAATGTAATGTGCATATACATATATACAAAGCTTAGCCCATTGCATTTTAAATATCAGGGATATGGGCATGTATAGGTGCACTAAGAAAGTTATTGGAGTCCTCATTTGACACCATAATAATTAAGGCTCTTTTCACTTGTAATGTTTCGCTATAAACACGCTTTTTCCTTCTTCTCTTTGGCATGTAGAAGACTTTATGAGTGGTGTCTAGTTAAGTTACAATATTCCAGTGATATGTGTTTATTCACTGCTTCCGAGTTAGGTGACGTATGCCACTCCGATCACAGCATCATTATTAATAAGTGGGTGCTTGGTTTCAATCCTTTTCACCAAGTCATCAACTACACATGCTTATCATTGCACACAATGTAATGTACAATTACACACATGCAGTAAGTAGCTGTAAGGAAATGCCTCCTTGGCATGGTTGCCCCCTGACTTTTTGCCTTTGCTGATGCTATGTTTACAATTGAAAGTGTGCTGAGGCCTGCTAACCAGGCCCCAGCACCAGTGTTCTTTCCCTAACCTGTACTTTTGTATCCACAATTGGCAGACCCTGGCATCCAGATAAGTCCCTTGTAACTGGTACTTCTAGTACCAAGGGCCCTGATGCCAAGGAAGGTCTCTAAGGGCTGCAGCATGTCTTATGCCACCCTGGAGACCTCTCACTCAGCACAGACACACTGCTTGCCAGCTTGTGTGTGCTAGTGAGGACAAAACGAGTAAGTCGACATGGCACTCCCCTCAGGGTACCATGCCAGCCTCTCACTGCCTATGCAGTATAGGTAAGACACCCCTCTAGCAGGCCTTACAGCCCTAAGGCAGGGTGCACTATACCATAGGTGAGGGTACCAGTGCATGAGCATGGTACCCCTACAGTGTCTAAACAAAACCTTAGACATTGTAAGTGCAGGGTAGCCATAAGAGTATATGGTCTGGGAGTTTGTCAAACACGAACTCCACAGCACCATAATGGCTACACTGAAAACTGGGAAGTTTGGTATCAAACTTCTCAGCACAATAAATGCACACTGATGCCAGTGTACATTTTATTGAAAAATACACCACAGAGGGCACCTTAGAGGTGCCCCCTGAAACTTAACCGACTATCTGTGTAGGCTGACTAGTTTTAGCAGCCTGCCACAAACCGAGACATGTTGCTGGCCCCATGGGGAGAGTGCCTTTGTCACTCTGAGGCCAGTAACAAAGCCTGCACTGGGTGGAGATGCTAACACCTCTCCCAGGCAGGAATTGTCACACCTGGCGGTGAGCCTCAAAGGCTCACCTCCTTTGTGCCAACCCAGCAGGACACTCCAGCTAGTGGAGTTGCCCGCCCCCTCCGGCCAGGCCCCACTTTTGGCGGCAAGGCCGGAGAAAATAATGAGAAAAACAAGGAGGAGTCACTGGCCAGTCAGGACAGCCCCTAAGGTGTCCCGAGCTGAAGTGACTCTAACTTTTAGAAATCCTCCATCTTGCAGATGGAGGATTCCCCCAATAGGGTTAGGATTGTGACCCCCTCCCCTTGGGAGGAGGCACAAAGAGGGTGTACCCACCCTCAGGGCTAGTAGCCATTGGCTACTAACCCCCCAGACCTAAACACGCCCTTAAATTTAGTATTTAAGGGCTACCCTGAACCCTAGAAAATTAGATTCCTGCAACTACAAGAAGAAGGACTGCCTAGCTGAAAACCCCTGCAGAGGAAGACCAGAAGACGACAACTGCCTTGGCTCCAGAAACTCACCGGCCTGTCTCCTGCCTTCCAAAGATCCTGCTCCAGCGACGCCTTCCAAAGGGACCAGCGACCTCGACATCCTCTGAGGACTGCCCCTGCTTCGAAAAGACAAGAAACTCCTGAGGACAGCGGACCTGCTCCAAGAAAAGCTGCAACTTTGTTTCCAGCAGCTTTAAAGAACCCTGCAAGCTCTCCGCAAGAAGCGTGAGACTTGCAACACTGCACCCGGCGACCCCGACTCGGCTGGTGGCGATCCAACACCTCAGGAGGGACCCCAGGACTACTCTAAGACTGTGAGTACAAAAACCTGTCCCCCCTGAGCCCCCACAGCGCCGCCTGCAGAGGGAATCCCGAGGCTTCCCCTGACCGCGACTCTTTGAACCTAAAGTCCCGACGCCTGGGAGAGACCCTGCACCCGCAGCCCCCAGGACCTGAAGGACCGGACTTTCACTGGAGAAGTGACCCCCAGGAGTCCCTCTCCCTTGCCCAAGTGGAGGTTTCCCCGAGGAACCCCCCCCTTGCCTGCCTGCAGCGCTGAAGAGATCCCGAGATCTCTCATAGACTAACATTGCAAACCCGACGCTTGTTTCTACACTGCACCCGGCCGCCCCCGCGCTGCTGAGGGTGAAATTTCTGTGTGGACTTGTGTCCCCCCCGGTGCCCTACAAAACCCCCCTGGTCTGCCCTCCGAAGACGCGGGTACTTACCTGCAAGCAGACCGGAACCGGGGCACCCCCTTCTCTCCATTCTAGCCTATGTGTTTTGGGCACCACTTTGAACTCTGCACCTGACCGGCCCTGAGCTGCTGGTGTGGTGACTTTGGGGTTGCTCTGAATCCCCAACGGTGGGCTACCTTGGACCAAAAACTAAGCCCTGTAAGTGTCTTACTTACCTGGTTAACCTAACAAATACTTACCTCCCCTAGGAACTGTGAAAATTGCACTAAGTGTCCACTTTTAAAACAGCTATTTGTGAATAACTTGAAAAGTATACATGCAATTTTGATGATTTGAAGTTCCTAAAGTACTTACCTGCAATACCTTTCGAATGAGATATTACATGTAGAATTTGAACCTGTGGTTCTTAAAATAAACTAAGAAAAGATATTTTTCTATATAAAAACCTATTGGCTGGATTTGTCTCTGAGTGTGTGTACCTCATTTATTGTCTATGTGTATGTACAACAAATGCTTAACACTACTCCTTGGATAAGCCTACTGCTCGACCACACTACCACAAAATAGAGCATTAGTATTATCTATTTTTACCACTATTTTACCTCTAATGGGAACCCTTGGACTCTGTGCATGCTATTCCTTACTTTGAAATAGCACATACAGAGCCAACTTCCTACATTGGTGGATCAGCGGTGGGGTACAAGACTTTGCATTTGCTGGACTACTCAGCCAATACCTGATCACACGACAAATTCCAAAATTGTCATTAGAAATTGATTTTTGCAATTTGAAAAGTTTTCTAAATTCTTAAAAGACCTGCTAGGGCCTTGTGTTAGATCCTGTTTAGCATTTCTTTTAGAGTTTAAAAGTTTGTAAAAGTTTGAATTAGATTCTAGAACCAGTTGTAGATTCTTAAAAAGTATTCCAACTTTTAGAAGCAAAATGTCTAGCACAGATGTGACTGTGGTGGAACTCGACACCACACCTTACCTCCATCTTAAGATGAGGGAGCTAAGGTCACTCTGTAAAATAAAGAAAATAACAATGGGCCCCAAACCTACCAAAATACAGCTCCAGGAGCTTTTGGCAGAGTTTGAAAAGGCCAACCCCTCTGAGGGTGGCAACTCAGAGGAAGAGGATAGTGACTTGGAGGAAAATTCCCCCCTACCAATCCTATCTAGGGAGAACAGGGTCCCTCAAACCCTGACTCCAAAAATAATAGTCAGAGATGCTGGTTCCCTCACAGGAGAGACCAACACCTCTGAAATCACTGAGGATAGCCCCAGTGAAGAGGACATCCAGTTAGCCAGGATGGCCAAAAGATTGGCTTTGGAAAGACAGATCCTAGCCATAGAGAGGGAAAGACAAGAGATGGGCCTAGGACCCATCAATGGTGGCAGCAACATAAATAGGGTCAGAGATTCTCCTGACATGTTGAAAATCCCTAAAGGGATTGTAACTAAATATGAAGATGGTGATGACATCACCAAATGGTTCACAGCTTTTGAGAGGGCTTGTGTAACCAGAAAAGTGAACAGATCTCACTGGGGTGCTCTCCTTTGGGAAATGTTCACAGGAAAGTGTAGGGATAGACTCCTCACACTCTCTGGACAAGATGCAGAATCTTATGACCTCATGAAGGGTACCCTGATTGAGGGCTTTGGATTCTCCACTGAGGAGTATAGGATTAGATTCAGGGGGGCTCAAAAATCCTCGAGCCAGACCTGGGTTGACTTTGTAGACTACTCAGTGAAAACACTAGATGGTTGGATTCAAGGCAGTGGTGTAAGTAATTATGATGGGCTGTACAATTTATTTGTGAAAGAACACCTGTTAAGTAATTGTTTCAATGATAAACTGCATCAGCATCTGGTAGACCTAGGACCAATTTCTCCCCAAGAATTGGGAAAGAAGGCGGACCATTGGGTCAAGACAAGGGTGTCCAAGACTTCAACAGGGGGTGACCAAAAGAAAGGGGTCACAAAGACTCCCCAGGGGAAGGGTGATGAGACAACCAAAACTAAAAATAGTAAAGAGTCTTCTACAGGCCCCCAAAAACCTGCACAGGAGGGTGGGCCCAGAGCCTCTTCACAAAACAATGGGTACAAGGGTAAAAACTTTGATCCCAAAAAGGCCTGGTGTCATAGCTGTAAACAGCATGGACACCAAACTGGAGACAAGGCCTGTCCCAAGAAAGGTTCCACTCCAAACTCCCATCCAGGTAACACTGGTATGGCTAGTCTCCAAGTGGGATCAACAGTGTGCCCAGAGCAAATCAGGGTCCACACTGAAGCTACTCTAGTTTCTGAGGGTGGGGTGGATTTAGCCACACTAGCTGTCTGGCCGCCTAACATGCAAAAATACAGACAGCAACTCTTAATTAATGGGACTAGAATAGAGGGCCTGAGGGATACAGGTGCCAGTGTCACCATGGTGACAGAGAAACTGGTTTCCCCTGGCCAATACCTGACTGGAAAAACTTACACAGTCACCAACGCTGACAATCAGAGAAAAGTACATCCCATGGCAATGGTTACTTTAGAATGGGGAGGGGTCAATGGCCTGAAACAGGTGGTGGTCTCCTCAAATATCCCAGTGGACTGTCTGCTTGGAAATGACCTGGAGTCCTCAGCATGGGCTGAGGTAGAACTAACTGGTGTGTGTGAAAACAAGAGCACAGTGCAAGGCACAGGGTGAACAAGTAGAGCTGGAGTCTGGAAGAATGGCCCAGCCTACCAAGAGGAAAGGAAAGTCAGTTGGGAAACCAACTGCAACACAGCAAAAGAAAGGGAACCTCTCTTCTCAGGAAGAAGTTCTGCCCTCTGAGGGAACTGAGCCTTTGGAGCTTGAACCTTATCAGGTTGAGCTCTTAGGCCCAGGGGGACCCTCAAGGGAGGAGCTGTGTAAGGGACAAGAAACCTGTCCCTCTCTTGAAGGCCTTAGGCAGCAAGCTGCTGAAGAGTCCAAAGGCAAGAAAAATGGAACGCATAGGGTCTATTGGGAAGATGGACTCCTGTACACTGAGGCCAGAGACCCCAAACCTGGTGCCACTAGGAGAGTGGTAGTGCCTCAGCTGTTCAGGAAGTTCATCCTAACATTGGCCCATGACATTCCCCTTGCTGGACATTTGGGACAAACCAAGACGTGGGAGAGGTTAGTCAACCACTTCTACTGGCCCAATATGTCCAACATGGTTAAGGAGTTTTGCCTCTCCTGCCCCACCTGTCAAGCCAGTGGTAAGACAGGTGGGCATCCAAAGGCCCCCCTCATTCCACTTCCAGTGGTGGGGGTGCCCTTTGAAAGAGTGGGTGTGGACATAGTTGGTCCACTAGAACCTCCCACAGCCTCAGGAAATATGTATATCCTGGTAGTAGTGGATCATGCTACCAGGTATCCTGAAGCTATTCCCCTTAGGTCGACTACTGCCCCTGCAGTAGCCAAGGCCCTCATTGGTATCTTTACCAGAGTGGGTTTCCCTAAGGAGGTGGTGTCTGACAGAGGTACCAACTTCATGTCAGCATACCTAAAGCACATGTGGAATGAGTGTGGAGTGACTTATAAATTCACTACACCATACCATCCCCAAACTAATGGCTTGGTTGAGAGATTCAACAAGACATTAAAAGGCATGATCATGGGGCTCCCAGAAAAGCTCAAAAGGAGATGGGATGTCCTCTTGCCATGTCTGCTTTTCGCTTACAGAGAGGTGCCACAGAAGGGAGTAGGATTCTCACACTTTGAACTTCTGTTTGGTCATCCTGTAAGGGGACCACTTGCCCTTGTTAAAGAAGGCTGGGAGAGACCTCTCCATGAGCCTAAACAGGACATAGTGGACTATGTACTTGGCCTTCGCTCTAGAATGGCAGAGTACATGGAAAAGGCAACCAAAAACCTTGAGGCCAGCCAACAGCTCCAGAAGTTTTGGTATGACCAAAAGGCTGCACTGGTGGAGTTCCAACCAGGGCAGAAAGTCTGGGTTCTGGAGCCTGTGGCTCCCAGGGCACTCCAGGACAAATGGAGTGGCCCTTACCCAGTACAAGAAAGGAAGAGTCAGGTCACCTACCTGGTGGACCTGGGCACAAGCAGGAGCCCCAAGAGGGTGATCCATGTGAACCGCCTTAAGCTCTTCCATGACAGGGCTGATGTGAATCTGTTGATGGTAACAGATGAGGATCAGGAGGCAGAGAGTGAACCTCTCCCTGATCTTCTGTCATCAGACCCAAAAGATGGCACAGTAGATGGAGTGATCTACTCAGACACCCTCTCTGGCCAACAGCAAGCTGATTGTAGGAGAGTCCTACAACAGTTTCCTGAACTCTTCTCCTTGACCCCTGGTCAGACACACCTGTGTACCCATGATGTGGACACAGGAGACAGCATGCCTGTCAAGAACAAAATCTTTAGACAATCTGACCATGTCAAAGAAAGCATCAAGGTGGAAGTCCACAAGATGCTGGAATTGGGAGTAATTGAGCGCTCTGACAGCCCCTGGGCTAGCCCAGTGGTCTTAGTCCCCAAACCTCACACCAAAGATGGAAAGAAAGAGATGAGGTTTTGTGTGGACTACAGAGGGCTCAATTCTGTCACCAAGACAGATGCCCATCCAATTCCAAGAGCTGATGAGCTCATTGATAAATTAGGTGCTGCCAAATTTCTAAGTACCTTTGACTTGACAGCAGGGTACTGGCAAATAAAAATGGCACCTGGAGCAAAAGAAAAGACAGCATTCTCCACACCTGATGGGCATTATCAGTTTACTGTTATGCCCTTTGGTTTAAAGAATGCCCCTGCCACCTTCCAAAGGTTGGTGAATCAAGTCCTTGCTGGCTTGGAGTCCTTTAGCACAGCTTATCTTGATGATATTGCTGTCTTTAGCTCCACCTGGTAGGATCACCTGGTCCACCTGAGGAAGGTTTTGAAGGCTCTGCAATCTGCAGGCCTCTCTATCAAGGCATCCAAATGCCAGATAGGGCAGGGAACTGTGGTTTACTTGGGACACCTTGTAGGTGGAGGCCAAGTTCAGCCACTCCAACCCAAGATCCAGACTATTCTGGACTGGGTAGCTCCAAAAACCCAGACTCAAGTCAGGGCATTCCTTGGCTTGACTGGGTACTACAGGAGGTTTGTGAAGGGATATGGATCCATTGTGACAGCCCTCACTGAACTCACCTCCAAGAAAATGCCCAAGAAAGTAAACTGGACTGTGGAATGCCAACAGGCCTTTGACACCCTGAAACAGGCAATGTGCTCAGCACCAGTTCTCAAAGCTCCAGATTATTCTAAGCAGTTCATTGTGCAGACTGATGCCTCTGAACATGGGATAGGGGCAGTTTTGTCCCAAACAAATGATGATGGCCTTGACCAGCCTGTTGCTTTCATTAGCAGGAGGTTACTCCCCAGGGAGCAGCGTTGGAGTGCCATTGAGAGGGAGGCCTTTGCTGTGGTTTGGTCCCTGAAGAAGCTGAGACCATACCTCTTTGGGACTCACTTCCTAGTTCAAACTGACCACAGACCTCTCAAATGGCTGATGCAAATGAAAGGTGAAAATCCTAAACTGTTGAGGTGGTCCATCTCCCTACAGGGAATGGACTTTATAGTGGAACACAGACCTGGGACTGCCCATGCCAATGCAGATGGCCTTTCCAGGTTCTTCCACTTAGAAAATGAAGACTCTCTTGGGAAAGGTTAGTCTCATCCTCTTTCGTTTGGGGGGGGGTTGTGTAAGGAAATGCCTCCTTGGCATGGTTGCCCCCTGACTTTTTGCCTTTGCTGATGCTATGTTTACAATTGAAAGTGTGCTGAGGCCTGCTAACCAGGCCCCAGCACCAGTGTTCTTTCCCTAACCTGTACTTTTGTATCCACAATTGGCAGACCCTGGCATCCAGATAAGTCCCTTGTAACTGGTACTTCTAGTACCAAGGGCCCTGATGCCAAGGAAGGTCTCTAAGGGCTGCAGCATGTCTTATGCCACCCTGGAGACCTCTCACTCAGCACAGACACACTGCTTGCCAGCTTGTGTGTGCTAGTGAGGACAAAACGAGTAAGTCGACATGGCACTCCCCTCAGGGTACCATGCCAGCCTCTCACTGCCTATGCAGTATAGGTAAGACACCCCTCTAGCAGGCCTTACAGCCCTAAGGCAGGGTGCACTATACCATAGGTGAGGGTACCAGTGCATGAGCATGGTACCCCTACAGTGTCTAAACAAAACCTTAGACATTGTAAGTGCAGGGTAGCCATAAGAGTATATGGTCTGGGAGTTTGTCAAACACGAACTCCACAGCACCATAATGGCTACACTGAAAACTGGGAAGTTTGGTATCAAACTTCTCAGCACAATAAATGCACACTGATGCCAGTGTACATTTTATTGAAAAATACACCACAGAGGGCACCTTAGAGGTGCCCCCTGAAACTTAACCGACTATCTGTGTAGGCTGACTAGTTTTAGCAGCCTGCCACAAACCGAGACATGTTGCTGGCCCCATGGGGAGAGTGCCTTTGTCACTCTGAGGCCAGTAACAAAGCCTGCACTGGGTGGAGATGCTAACACCTCTCCCAGGCAGGAATTGTCACACCTGGCGGTGAGCCTCAAAGGCTCACCTCCTTTGTGCCAACCCAGCAGGACACTCCAGCTAGTGGAGTTGCCCGCCCCCTCCGGCCAGGCCCCACTTTTGGCGGCAAGGCCGGAGAAAATAATGAGAAAAACAAGGAGGAGTCACTGGCCAGTCAGGACAGCCCCTAAGGTGTCCCGAGCTGAGGTGACTAACTTTTAGAAATCCTCCATCTTGCAGATGGAGGATTCCCCCAATAGGGTTAGGATTGTGACCCCCTCCCCTTGGGAGGAGGCACAAAGAGGGTGTACCCACCCTCAGGGCTAGTAGCCATTGGCTACTAACCCCCCAGACCTAAACACGCCCTTAAATTTAGTATTTAAGGGCTACCCTGAACCCTAGAAAATTAGATTCCTGCAACTACAAGAAGAAGGACTGCCTAGCTGAAAACCCCTGCAGAGGAAGACCAGAAGACGACAACTGCCTTGGCTCCAGAAACTCACCGGCCTGTCTCCTGCCTTCCAAAGATCCTGCTCCAGCGACGCCTTCCAAAGGGACCAGCGACCTCGACATCCTCTGAGGACTGCCCCTGCTTCGAAAAGACAAGAAACTCCCGAGGACAGCGGACCTGCTCCAAGAAAAGCTGCAACTTTGTTTCCAGCAGCTTTAAAGAACCCTGCAAGCTCTCCGCAAGAAGCGTGAGACTTGCAACACTGCACCCGGCGACCCCGACACGGCTGGTGGCGATCCAACACCTCAGGAGGGACCCCAGGACTACTCTAAGACTGTGAGTACAAAAACCTGTCCCCCCTGAGCCCCCACAGCGCCGCCTGCAGAGGGAATCCCGAGGCTTCCCCTGACCGCGACTCTTTGAACCTAAAGTCCCGACGCCTGGGAGAGACCCTGCACCCGCAGCCCCCAGGACCTGAAGGACCGGACTTTCACTGGAGAAGTGACCCCCAGGAGTCCCTCTCCCTTGCCCAAGTGGAGGTTTCCCCGAGGAACCCCCCCCTTGCCTGCCTGCAGCGCTGAAGAGATCCCGAGATCTCTCATAGACTAACATTGCAAACCCGACGCTTGTTTCTACACTGCACCCGGCCGCCCCCGCGCTGCTGAGGGTGAAATTTCTGTGTGGACTTGTGTCCCCCCCGGTGCCCTACAAAACCCCCCTGGTCTGCCCTCCGAAGACGCGGGTACTTACCTGCAAGCAGACCGGAACCGGGGCACCCCCTTCTCTCCATTCTAGCCTATGTGTTTTGGGCACCACTTTGAACTCTGCACCTGACCGGCCCTGAGCTGCTGGTGTGGTGACTTTGGGGTTGCTCTGAATCCCCAACGGTGGGCTACCTTGGACCAAAAACTAAGCCCTGTAAGTGTCTTACTTACCTGGTTAACCTAACAAATACTTACCTCCCCTAGGAACTGTGAAAATTGCACTAAGTGTCCACTTTTAAAACAGCTATTTGTGAATAACTTGAAAAGTATACATGCAATTTTGATGATTTGAAGTTCTTAAAGTACTTACCTGCAATACCTTTCGAATGAGATATTACATGTAGAATTTGAACCTGTGGTTCTTAAAATAAACTAAGAAAAGATATTTTTCTATATAAAAACCTATTGGCTGGATTTGTCTCTGAGTGTGTGTACCTCATTTATTGTCTATGTGTATGTACAACAAATGCTTAACACTACTCCTTGGATAAGCCTACTGCTCGACCACACTACCACAAAATAGAGCATTAGTATTATCTATTTTTACCACTATTTTACCTCTAAGGGGAACCCTTGGACTCTGTGCATGCTATTCCTTACTTTGAAATAGCACATACAGAGCCAACTTCCTACAGTAGCCCACTGCATTTTAAATATATGTAGTAGTTTTGGGGGTGCAGGACCAGGTCGAAGATGGAGTCCAGGAGTCAGCTTTGCAGCACAGGAGCAAAGGAAGAGTTCCAGAAGTGATGCAGTCGATGTCTCACGTCAGAAGAAGAGTTGCAGTCCGTCAGTGGTGTGGAAAAACCACCAACAAGCCTTGGCAAAGGCAAAAGTCACAGATGAAGAGTTGCAGAGCTGCGGGGGACCAGGAAGGATTGATGGGACTCAACCCAAGGAGTGGAATCCCAGGTGACCCTCAGCAGTGAGGAGAGCCAGAAGTTGAGGATACAGCCCCCACAGGTAACTCACAGGTAGCAGGCACAGGAGTCACATTGGGGTCCACCCAGCACACCTTGAAAGGAGTCCCACGTTGCTGGAGCAGCAGGCAGGAAAATAAGCATTGCAGGGAAGAATGCTGGAGGCTGGGGCTACATGGATCCTGAAGATCCCTTGGAAGAAGAGCCAACAAGCCTTGGTGGCTGCAAGAGTCGCAGTGCTCAGGGGTACTGTCCTGCAAGGAGAGGCGAAGACTCACCACCTCCAAAGTTGGACAGCTGGTAGACGGGACCACTTAAGACCACCTCCTGTGTTGCAGGAGCCACGCAGAGTTGCAGGAGAGAGGATCCACGCAACTGGCTGCCATTGCAGTTGGTGTCTGCTGATGCAGGGGAGTGACTCCTTCACTCCAAGGAAGATTCCTTCTTGGTGCAGACTTAAGACTTGTCACCCTCAGAGGATGCACAGTCGGGGAAATGTTGCAGTTGCTGGAAGGAGCCGGAGAAACAATGTTGCAGAGCAGAATAGTCGCTGGAGTAGCAAATTTGAAAACTCAAGATACCAGATACACATTCAGGCACTCTGGGTAGAGGAACACACCTGCACTCCAGCAAAGGAAATTCCTGTCCCTATATTCCTTAAAACAAAGTTGGTGAAAACCAACAAATAACAAGCAATGGCAAAGTCAATAGGTATCACCTATACAAGAGCTATTTGCTTTGCCAATGTGTTTAGCCATGCTGTGCACCAGAGTAGCTGCTGTTCAGGAATGCTAAAAGTTAGTGGCGTAGAGGTGAGTGGGGCAGAGTGAAACGGCAGAGTTTCGTGTACTGGAGTGGCATAGAGTAGAGTCACATAATAAAGCGGCGAGGAGTGCAGTGCATAGAGTGCAGCGGCATCGAATTCAGCTGTGTACAATGCAGCATTGTATAATGCTGTGGTGTTGATTAGTGTTACATAATAGAGTGCACTGGCGTAGAGAAGAGTGGGGTAGAGTGCAGTGGTGCAGGGTAGAGTGCAGTGGCAGAGTGGTGCAGAGTAGAGTGTAGTGCCATAGGATGCAGTGGCAGAGAGAGGAGTGATGCAGAGTAGAATGGCGTAAAGTGCATTGACACAGGATGCAGTGGCATAGAGTGCAGTGGAGCAGCGAGGCGTAGAATAGAGCGGAATAGAGTAAAGTGGTGGAGAGGAGACTGCAGTCGCATAAAGTGCACTGGCGTAGAGAGCAGTAGAGTACAATACAATGGTGCAGATTAAAGCGCAGAGGTGTAGAGTGCATAGATGTAGACCGCAGAGGCATAAAGCACAGAGGCATGGAGTAGAGTAGATTGTTTCAGAGTAGAGTGAAGTGGCGTGGAGTGGTGAAGAGTAGTGTGGCGTAGAGTAATATGTAAAGTGGTGTAGAGTGCAGTGGCGCGGAGTAGATTAAAGTGGTGTTTAGTGGATTGGAACATAGTGCAGGGGGGAGAATGGAGTGGTACAGAGTAGAGTGCATTGGTGTAGGATGTACTGGAGTAGAATGCAGTGCTGCAGAGTGGCACTGTGCAGAGTGGAGTGGCCCAGACCGCAGTGATGCGAAGTGCAGTTGCGTAGAGTTCAGTGGCAGAGAGTGTACTGGCATAGGATGCAGTAGTGCAAAGTTCAGGGCCATAGAGTGCAGTAGCATATATAGAGTAGAGAGGCGTAGGGTGCAGTGGCATAAAGTGCAGTGGCGTAGAGCAGTGGGGTAGACTACAGTGGTGAGGAATAGAGTGTAGAGGCGTAGAGCGCAGAGGCATAATGCACAGTGGCAGAGTGGTGTGGAGTAGAACAGCAGAGTAAATTGTTTCAGATTAGAGTGGTGCAGGGTAGAGTGCCATGGCGCAGAGTAGAGTGGCATAGAGTAAAGTGGTGCAGAGTGCAGTGGCATAGAGTAGAGTGGCATACTGTGGATTGGCATAGAGTGCAGGGGTGTAGATTGGAGTGGTATAGACTAGAGAGCATTGTTGTAGAGTGTACTGACGTAAAATACAGTATTGCAGAGTGGCATACAGTGGAGTTGCACAGAGTGAAAAGGCCTAGATTAGAGTGGTATAGAGTGCACTGAGGAAGACTGCAGTTGTGGAGAGTACAGTGACAGTGTATAGGCATAGAGTAGAGTGTTGTAGAGTAGAGAGGCGTAGAGTGAAATGGGATTGAGTGGAGCACTGCAGAACAGAGTAGTGTGGTGTGGAGGGGTGCAGAGTAGAGTGCAGTGGCGTGGAATACAGTGCAGTGTCCATGGTGTGGTAGCAAACTGCTTGAAATGACCTAAATGTGCACAGACATACAGTTTCACTAACAAAACAATACAGCACACAAACAACTGTGTGTGGAAATGGCATCAACCAGTGTACTGATTTGTTTTGATCATATTCGAGTATTTGTTTCCAAAACACCTCAGAATTTAAAAAATGTGCTTCATTTGTGCTTTGCTAATTATGATATATTCCTAAATATTTGCATAGTTCATTTAATAATGGTTGTGTGCCAGAAAATGCACTTTCCACTATGCCCAGTATCCAGCAAGATTGACACATAAATCTTCTCACTTTCAAGTCAGAGAAAGAAAAGTAAACAGCAAACTCCCTCAGAAGACATGAAAAAAAAGGGAAGTAATGGGTGGGCTCTAAGCCCATTTTAAGATTTTTTTTTTAGCTACAACAGTATCTAAATTTGGTTTACTGTTTATTATTTAAAACCATAACAAATATATACCCACCTGCATTTCCAAAATACATCTCACTAAAATTAATAGTGCATATTATAGGTCCCCAGATAGACGTGCTCTTAAGGTTAAAAAAAAAAAAAGGAGAAATACAAGGTTCCTTCCAAAGAGCTCTTTAGCATTTCCGAAAAGCGTCAATAATACCTACTAAGCACAGCTAACCCAAGGTACTTGTGGAACCAACAGTGGGAACATCAAATTCGCTAATGTAATAATAACATTTTGAGCAAACCCTAAAGTGCTTGTACAACAAGCAGCAATGATGTTAAAATCTTTAAAATGATCCTAACATTGGAACAGTGCAATTACTTTGTCCACTGCACAAATGGCCTGAAATGCTTGTGCAACCAGTAACAATAACATAGATTTTGCTTAGAAATGGCTTAAAATTCAAATTGAATGACAGACCTAAAGTTTTTGTGCAAACAGTAGCAATAATATCAACATGGTTTCAATATGGTCTTAAAATTGAGTCTAAGCAACTATTCACTGTCATGCTAATGCAAAAAAAAAAAAAAATACAAAAAAAAAATAAATGTTTACAGTTTAGTCAGCAGCAGCAGAAATGCCTGATAAACATCAGCAACAATATCAAATTTGTATTAAAAGGACTCTAAATTTTAAATCATATTTTTTTTTAATCTGCTAGCCCCAGCTGATCTAAAATGCTTGTGCATTCTACAACCATACTATTATTTTACTTTAAGTAATTCTTAAAGTTCTCCCTTGGCAGTAAATGCTTGGTAGCCCTATTAGCGCCCTTTTTAGAATGAGTCATTCGAGGGCCCAGCATCCCATAACTCTTATAATTGCAAGTGATTGACAGAGGACCACAAATATTTGTTGTAAACAGACTGTCAATCATTCTCAAGAGCGCAGTATTTAGTACATCAAAGGTGTGACTAATTTTTGTACTACGTCTCAATGATGGTAGCTTTCATAGCTAAATCTTGTTAGCCCAAATTCCAGACTGAACTGTGCCGGACATGTAGATCATTATACTTTCAGACTTGCTTTTAAGCTATTAAGCTGAATTTTGTCTATAGGTGTCGCTTCCGAGTCATACATTGCCGCACTGGCATAGGTAATTGTTGGCAGCAGTTTTGAAGATATCACTGTTAACAGTGATTGGAATGAAGGACCATCTAACTGTTTGGCCAAGATGGAAAAAGCCTAAATTAGAGCAGCGGCCTTCTTCCAATATACTTTTTCTGCTGCATAAAAGATCCCTGGGCGTTCAAGTATATGCCCGGATATTTCTAATGTGACACTAAATCTAGCAATATGTTATTCAATGGCAATTTAACAGAAGACTACCGTCGGGGTTCAATCAGCATCATTTTAGATTTTGCCACATTGATCTCCTGTTTGGAGTTTACATAATTATCCAGTATATTTAGAGAAGGTTGCGAGCCCACCTTAGTTTGACTAAACAAAACTAGGTCATCCACATATAATAGATGAATAGGGGAGGGATCCCAGAAGGTAGATGCAAGTTTGTTTCATTTAAGGAAAGGGTATGAGGTATGCCATACAAAGATTAAATAAATGTGCGGCCAGCACGCAACCTTGTTTCGGGCCAGAATACGTGGGGATTTTTCTCGAGAGTGTAGTGGCATCTCCGTTTTTTACATCCACCCACATATCTGTATATAGTAATATACTTGCCTTCAGTAGTGGATCTGGCAAGCCCCAAAGTTTCAACTTGCTCCGGAGAAAGTGTCTGTTGACCCGGTCAAAAGCAGCTTTAAAGTCGATGACACCAAGGTACAGCTTTTTATTTTGAAGTCCATTTCGTTCTGCAAGAAACGTGGTCAATAATATAGTCGTCGTTGTGCCCACTCCTTTCCTGAAGCCGTTTGATTAGGGGGGACGATGTTATTGGACCAATTTAGATCTACAATGAGGCGTAATACTGCACCTCTGCGTCAGGGAGGGATATAAGACTGTAGTTAGCTGGATTTGCCCTGTCCCCACCCTTATGTAGTACAAGAAAGACTTAGTAGACACCTAAAAAACGGCACTTATTAGTATTCAGCGGGCCCCTCAGTCCCAGACGCTGCTGCCCCATTGATAGCGAGGTCCCGTGCTCCTGACCTGCAGGGAGGAGTCATTCTATAGAAGGGAAACCCCACTGCTTAAGTCAGAAACTATGGGCTTGGTGATTTGGCCTACAAGTAGCCACACAAAAAATCGGCCCTTTCCCCTAGCCACACTAAAGAAATTAAAATGTGTGTGGAAATTTACCTTAGTAATTCACGAGCTAATTCCTTAAATGGAGCTAAGGCTGGTGGACTCAGATAGGGCATACCAAGAATGATGCCTTGACACAAACTCAAGAGCATTGGTGAAGAGTCATATAAACAAACTGCATGTATAAGGAGAATATTTGCTTCCAGCACGCATCATAAAACTAAGGTGTAAAAAAAAAAAAAAAGTATAAAAAAAAAAAAATCAGATAGATGCAGAAACTTTGCATGTACTTCGTTACATTTAAGTAGCATCAGAGTCACGGCGCGTTCAGACTGTGAAATAACACTTAAAAAATATTCTTTCTTGAAGTTATTTTGCCAAAGAGGATAGTTGTAAGTAGTTTTCGTGCTGAGCTTAACAGGAGCTTCCTGCATCCAATCGGTGATGTCCAGGTCAGTTACGCACCCTTGTACCTTAGTGCTGATATTTCAAGAATGTATTGAGGTTTGTGTCATCGAGACACAAACCTGTCAGTGCTCGTGAGAAAAGCAATGCTGGACTGAAATAATAGATTTGAAGTACTCATTTCGCTGCCTCCACTTTTGCTTTACCGATAATAACAGCGACAGTACATATATTAAAACCTACATAAAAAAACAAAACAGTGAAGCATTTAAATGCTGTTTTGATAAAATTGTCAACATTTTAGACGAAGGCGCGCTTTAAAAAGAAACTAGTCTATATAAAGTATTCGTTAACTTCTATATATGTGTTCAGGAAAACTCATCTGACTGTTCAAAGTCGGCAACGTCCAATGGTCAAAGAGTCTCTATTTACAGGTAACTATGCTAATACTACACGAGTATCCCATGTAAGTCAGTGTCTGCCTCGAAGGAGCATGTTCTAAATTTCAAAACTTTAGCACTTGCGCCATCTAGGGGCATTTGATTTGACTGTATTGTACCTACCGAACAATGTATTACAAAAAAAAAAAAAAAATCACCTGCATGTTGCACAATGTGCTATTTAAGGGTTATGTTACAGCCTGGTAAACTGTAGCATAGGAGTGACATGAAGAGGCTCCTGGGAGAGTAATCTGCATTCTTCTTTCCTATAAGCACTCACTTTGAAGTCAGGGAAGGCAAATACCAAGCATCCAAGACAGCTTGACATTTGACACCTGTCTCTGAACGCCCAGGAAACGTGACGAGAAAAAGATTTAAAGGCCTGTTTGCAAAAAGCGAGTTTGTGGAAGACTACAGTAAACTTGGTTTGGGCAACCCAGAGGGTTGAACAGAAGCTGGACACCCTAAAACAAATAGAGCCAGCAAACAGAAAGCAAGAAAATATGAGTTACAAACCACAAAGCCAATGGCAAGCAACGAGCAGAATGCATTCCTAGTTAAGCTTTCTGAATGTCCCCAAGATATATTTAGCAAACCTAGGCCACAACCTAAGCATCATGTAAAATAATAGAAATGAAGTGTGTCAAATGCCTGAAATAAGCGCACCAAAAGCTTGCTTGAAATAAAAAAAAAAAAAAAAAAAAAAAGCTGCTTCAATTCTCTACAGGAGGCATTTGCCACAAGGATGGATTCAGCCATGGTTCCCCTAGAGCAGACCTGAAACCCCACCCTTGTGATCTCGCCTTACCTGAGCTGGCTCTGCAGGTTTACCAGGAAGACAACCAAGTCTATCCGTGGGCGTTGATGATCACCCTCAGAGGGAAGTGGCAGCGACTTTGCCAAATGGCTGAAAAGCAAGAGATGGAAATATAGATTAGCATACAATCAGTAGATTTGTAGAGCACTACTTGTCACCTGTGAGTATCCTGGCACAAGGCGCAGTAAAGATCCCTGCAAAAGGGGCATTAACTGCAGTAAACCACCAAGTATTTATTGGAATCAGAACCAGAGGCCTTCTTCTTACAAACACGTCTCAGGAGTACATGCATTAACCTTGTGAGCAATGTTTCTGGTTTGAGAAGGCATGACCAGCTGGAGAGATGCGCGCAGATCTCTGCAGTAGATGCATTAACCTCAGCTCATAATGGAAACAAAAGCAGCGTCTCTCTCATATAAAAATCAAGTATTAAACCAACGAGACACGTTAGTGAGACTGGACACACCCTGCTGGATAGATTCAGATCTCAGACACATCTCTCCCAACCACCTCATCCTGAACAGAAGTGGAGCGCTGCTTTTTCATACACAAAACTCAACCGCAGACGTTAACCCACGGAGTTATTCTCCTGGCATAAGAATATGTGACCTTCTGGATATACAACGATCTATGCAACAAGCACATCAGCCTTCTGATCTACTGCCCACATATCTGATCCTGTAATGTGCCGACATACACATGCCTGATGCATTAGGAATTACAGCAATCTTACTGGACGGCAGCATGCTACGTTACTTACATTTTCAAGTCAAAGCCCTTGGGTTCTTTCAGCATTGCCTCCACCAGCAGCTCCTGCAGGTGTGCATCAGTCCCAACTAGCTGTCAGGAAGATAAAGAACAAGCATTTGCAATGCAATAGGTCTCGAATTTGTTAACGCTACTTGTAGGAAGTTGGCTCTGTATGCACTATTTCAAAGTAAGGAATAGTATGCACAGAGTCCAAGGGTTCCCCTTAGAGGTAAGATAGTGGCAAAAAGAGATAATACTAATGCTCTATTTTGTGGTAGTGTGGTCGAGCAGTAGGCTTATCAGAGGAGTAGTGTTAAGCATTTGTTGTACATACAGGCAATAAATGAGGAACACACACTCAGAGACAAATCCAGCCAATAGGTTTTGTTATAGAAAAATATATTTTCTTAGTTTATTTTAAGAACCACAGGTTCAAATTCTACATGTAATATCTCATTTGAAAGGTATTGCAGGTAAGTACATTAGGAACTTTGAATAATTACAGTAGCATATATACTTTTCACATACAACACAAATAGCGGTTTTAAAAATTGACAGTGCAATTTTCACAGTTCCTGGGGGAGGTAAAGTATTGTTATTTTTAGCAGGTAAGTAAATCACTTACAGGTCACAGTTTTGGGTCCAAGGTAGCCCACTGTTGGGGGTTCAGAGCAACCCCAAAGTTACCACACCAGCAGCTCAGGGCCGGTCAGGTGCAGAGGTCAAAGAGGTGCCCAAAACACATAGGCTTCAATGGAGAGAAGGGGGTGCCCCGGTTCCAGTCTGCCAGCAGGTAAGTACCCGCGTCTTCGGAGGGCAGACCAGGGGGGTTTTGTAGGGCACCGGGGGGGACACAAGTCAGCACAAAAAGTACACCCTCAGCAGCGCGGGGGCGGCCGGGTGCAGTGTGAAAACAAGCGTCGGGTTCTCTGTAGGTTTCAATGGGAGACCAAGGGGTCTCTTCAGCGGTGCAGGTAGGCAAGGGGGGGGGCTCCTCGGGGTAGCCACCACCTGGGCAAGGGAGAGGGCCTCCTGGGGGTCACTCCTGCACAGAAGTTCCGTTCCTTCAGGTACTGGGGGCTGCGGGTGCAGGGTCTTTTCCAGCTGTCGGGACTTTAGGTTCAGGCAGTCGCGGTCAGGGGGAGCCTCGGGATTCCCTCTGCAGGCGTCGCTGTGGGGGCTCAGGGGGGACAACTTTGGTTACTCACGGTCTCGGAGTCACCGGAGGGTCCTCCCTGAGGTGTTGGTTCTCCACCAGTCGAGTCGGGGTCGCCGGGTGCAGTGTTGCAAGTCTCACGCTTCTTGCGGGGATTTGCAGGGGTCTTTAAATCTGCTCCTCTGTAACAAAGTTGCAGTTCTTTTGGAGCAGTGCCGCTATCCTCAGGAGTTTCTTGTCTTTCTTGAAGCAGGGCAGTCCTCTGAGGATTCAGAGGTCGCTGGTCCTTGGGAAAGCGTCGCTGGAGCAGGTTTCTTTGGAAGGCAGGAGACAGGCCGGTAGGCCTGGGGCCAAAGCAGTTGGTGTCTTCTTTTCTTCCTCTGCAGGGGTCTTTCAGCTCAGCAGTCCTCTTCTTCTTGTAAGTTGCAGGAATCTAAATTTTTAGGTTCAGGGAAGCCCTTAAATACTAAATTTAAGGGCGTGTTTAGGTCTGGGGGTTAGTAGCCAATGGCTACTAGCCCTGAGGGTGGGTACACCCTCTTTGTGCCTCCTCCCAAGTGGAGGGGGTCACATCCCTAATCCTATTGGGGAATCCTCCATCTGCAAGATGGAGGATTTCTAAAAGTTAGAGTCACTTCAGCTCAGGACACCTTAGGGGCTGTCCTGACTGGCCAGTGACTCCTCCTCGTTATTCTCATTATCTCCTCCGGTCTTGCCGCCAAAAGTGGGGCCGTGGCCGGAGGGGGCGGGCAACTCCACTAGCTGGAGTGCCCTGCGGTGCTGGAACAAAGGGGGTAAGCCTTTGAGGCTCACCGCCAGGTGTTACAGCTCCTGCCTGGGGGAGGTGATAGCATCTCCACCCAGTGCAGGCTTTGTTACTGGCCTCAGAGTGACAAAGGCACTCTCCCCATGGGGCCAGCAACATGTCTCGGTTGTGGCAGGCTGCTGGAACCAGTCAGCCTACACAGATAGTTGGTTAAGGTTTCAGGGGGCACCTCTAAGGTGCCCTCTGGGGTGTATTTCACAATAAAATGTACACTGGCATCAGTGTGCATTTATTGTGCTGAGAAGTTTGATACCAAACTTCCCAGTTTTCAGTGTAGCCATTATGGTGCTGTGGAGTCCGTGTTTGACAGACTCCCAGACCATATACTCTTATGGCTACCCTGCACTTACAATGTCTAAGGTTTGGCTTAGACACTGTAGGGGCACAGTACTCATGCACTGGCGCCTTCACCTATGGTATAGTGCACCCTGCCTTAGGGCTGTAAGGCCTACTAGAGGGGTGACTTATCTATACTGCATAGGCAGTGTGAGGTTGGCATGGCACCCTGAGGGGAGTGCCATGTCGACTTACTCGTTTTGTTCTCACCAGCACACACAAGCTGGCAAGCAGTGTGTCTGTGCTGAGTGAGGGGTCCCCAGGGTGGCATAAGATATGCTGCAGCCCTTAGAGACCTTCCCTGGCATCAGGGCCCTTGGTACCAGGGGTAAGAGTTACAAGGGACTTACCTGGATGCCAGGGTGTGCCAATTGTGGAATCAAAAGTACAGGTTAGGGAAAGAACACTGGTGCTGGGGCCTGGTTAGCAGGCCTCAGCACACTTTCAATTCAAAACATAGCATCAGCAAAGGCAAAAAGTCAGGGGGTAACCATGCCAAGGAGGCATTTCCTTACACTACTAGTGATGTAAATGACAATGTCTTTTACCCATGAATTTTGGTTTGGGCTGCAGTGGGTGTATGTGGTGTGGAGTGGAATTATGTGGGTTGGATTGGAATTGGTAGGTGTAGAATTGTGTATGGTGTAACTGTGTGGAGTGGATTTGTGTATTGGAATTATGTGGCATGATGTGCTGTGAAATTAGCTGGTTGGTAATTATGTGTTATTGAGTACTGGAATTATGTGGAGAGGGATTGTTTGTCATGGAGTGTAATCATGTGGAATGGTATTTTATGTTGTGGAGTGGTATGTACTGAAGTTTAATTATGTGGTGTGATGTTGAAGTTTGTGGCAGGATGTGGAATTCACTGGTGTGGGCTGGATGTATGTGGTGTGTTGTGTAATTTGTGTTGGTGAGTTGAATTATCTAGTTTGCTGTTGAATTACGTGGTGTGGAATGGACATTTGTAGAGTTGAATTGTGTGCCGTGGAAGTGAGTGGGGTTGAGTGAAAATATACTGATTGGAATTATATGGCATGGTGTGGAGCGTATTTCTGTGAATTGTGTTATCAAGTTTAAAAACAAGGACATTGTTCTGCACCAGTGCGCGAGTGGGCCCGAGGCAATCAACCCACTATTTTGTGCTGCAAAACCACACAACGCACTGTGCTCACACGCCATAAACTCATATACCACACAGTGCAACACAGCACATGGAAATTCCGATCTTGCTGTACATCCCAGTAGACATTTTTGAAGATATTAGACTTTTAAGGTGTCACTGTAAGGGGGTAACGCAAGATGTTCTTTGGAAGACAGTACAAGTGATTGACACACTGCTGGGCTAGTGCTATTCTACACAATGGCGCCATACACCCGTAGATGCTTTGTGACCTTGCATAAACACACACTGACAACTGTAAGCTAAGTCTGCACTCCACATTATATATATTTATCACATACAAATACTGTGCTCAGCCTTTCACTCCATTTTATATTTAAAAATCCAGTCAAGGGAAGGCGTTGGAATGCAACGGGACTGTGGAACAATGGAATCATTTTAGCCACCTAAAATGTCCTGAAAATCCGCAATCACATATACGAGCAGAGGCACTGTGATGAGTGTTAGAAATGGGAGCCCGTAGTTGGCAGGGGCTTGCACTCTGTCCAAGTGGGGACTCTTTTTCCTAGTCAGGATAAGGGGGTCACACACCTAAGATAACTTTTGCTCACCCCCTTGGTAGCTTGTCACAAGCAGTCAGGCTTATCTTGGAGGCAATGTGTAAAACATTTGCACATAACACACAGTAATACAGTGAAAACACTACAAAAGGACATCACACCAGTTTAAGAAAAATAGCCAATATTTATCTGTGTAACAGAAGATCAAAACGAGAAAAATCCTACATACAGTAATAAAGATACGAATTTTGCAAGAAATACATTTCCTTCAAGTAGGTAGCTCCGTCCGGAGCTTTCACTGACTAGTAAACAAAAAATCCAACAGAACAATCAGACCACAAGGTCACGGGCCAGCTATGGTGTTGGGACAACTCGCAAACAGTACCTTGGAAATGCAGGGCATTGCGGTCCTTACAATGAGATCTGAAGTGCGACGTTGCAGGCGTATGTTCTGCAGGTCGTTACAGGGTTCGTTGGGCCCTTGAAGTTACACGCGTTGCAGATCAAACTCCGTGCTGATGATGAAGTCAGGAGCACTGGCATCAGTGGCGTCAGCGCTGCAGTGCAAAGTGGGACAGTGCGACCGCAGTGTCCACAGGTCACGGTCCAGACAGCGACTCGGTGATGGCATCCTGTGGTGTTGATGAGACCAGGGCTCTGGTGTGAAGCGGGGAGGTGCAACGTGCAGTGTTTCCAGGTCATGGTGCAGGCAATTGCATCGTCGCTGAATGCGGTCGTCGGTAGGCCCAAGGCTGCAGGACAGGGGGCGCTCCGTGCAGCGCCCAATGGGTCGCGGCACAGGCATGGGCATCTGTTGATGCTGGAGTCGATGGTGTCGGTGGACCAGGGCTGCGATGCCCGACACTGCTTTGTGTACCTCACGTGCGGTGTCCTCAGGCCACAGTGCAGACAGAAGCATCTGTGTTAGCGCAGAGCAGCTGCGGCGATACCAAGTCTGAGGTGTGAAATGAGGTAATGTGACATGTGGGCCCACAGGTCACGGTGCAAGCAGCAGCAGCTCGGTGTCTGCGTCAGGTGTAGTCGGTGACACCAGGGTTGTGGTGCAAAGAGAGGCGCATGGCTTTGTGCGGTGCAGTCAGGTCACAGTACAGGCAGAGGAGTCAGTGTTTTTTCTCCTGCTGCAACACTAAACACATAGTTCCCAGTGCTGTAGGTAGATTAATTTAAAGTCTTTGAAATCCCTGAGACTTCCAACAGGAGGAATGGTCTACTTCAAGCTCTTGGAGAAACTTTTCAAGCAGGATACACAGCAAAGTCCAGTCTTTGTCATCTTCTCAGCAGAAGTAGCAACTGCAGGCCAACCCAGCAAAGCACACAGCGCAAAGGGGCAGTACTCCTCACAACTCTTCTCCTTGGCAGAGGTTCCTCTTGACCAAGAAGTGTTCTGAAAGTCTGGGGTTTTGGGTCCAAATCTAGTACTAGTCCTGGCCTTTGAAGTAGGCAGCTTCAAAGGCACGTTCTTCCTCCCCACAAGATCCAGTTCTGTCTTGTTCTGTCTCAGCCTCTCTCCAGGAGGGGGATACTTCTTTGTGCAGGGCAGGCCCACCACTATTCAGGTGCCAGCTCTTCCTACCACTCTTAGCCCAGGAAGACCCATCAGGATACGCAAGGCACACCTAAGCTCCCTTTGTGAGACAGGCAGTCTGTGAATTCACTCTAGACAAACTGTTAGTCTGACCCAGACGTGGATTCAGCAGCCAAGCAGAGGTACAGAATGGTTAAGCAAGAAAATGCCCACTTTCTAAAACTTCAAAGTAAAGTCTCTGTTGTTGACATGATCCTGCATTGCCCGGGCCTGGCCCCAGACACACTCCAGGGGTTTGGAGACTGAAATGTGTGAAGACAGGCACAGCCCTTTCAGGTGCCAATGTCCGCTTCTCCCTGCCCCTCTCTAGCCCAGGAGACCTATCTATGCTATCTATCAGGCTATGGAGGCTACACCCTAGCTCCCTTTGTGTGACTGTCTAAAGGCAATTCACAAACAGCCCAACTGCCAGTCTGACCCAGACGTGGATTCCAAAAGGCAGGCAGAGGCACTGAATGGTTAAGCAAGAAAATGCCCACTTTCTAATAGTGGCATTTTCAAAACAGACAATCTAAAAAACAATTCTACCAAAAGATGTATTTTGAGTACTGTGAGTTCAGAGACTCAACTTTCTACCTCTATCTGCTCCCAATAGAAAATTGCACTTAAGATATTTAAAGGGAATCCCCATGTTAACCTATAGGGGAGAGCTAGGCCTTGCCATATTGAAAACCAAATTTGGCAGTATTTCACTATCAAGACATGTAAAACACACTAGTACAAGTCCTACCTTTTAAATGTACTGCACACTACCCATTGGGTTGCCTTGGGCCTGGCAGGTGGGTACACTTGCCAGGTCGAACTGGCAGTTTAAAGCTGCACACACAGACACTGCAGTGGCAGGTCGGAGTCATATTTACAGGGCTACCCATGTGGGTGTCACAATCAGTGCTGCAAGCTCACTAGTAGCATTTGATTTACAGGCCCTGGGCACCTCTGGTGCACTTTACTAGGGATTTACCAGTAAATCAAGTATGCCAATCATGGAAAAAAACAATCACCATTTCAATTTACACAGGGAGCCCTTGTACTTTAGCACTGATCTGCAGTGCTAAAGTGTGCAGAGACCATAAACCATCAAAAACAGTCCAGTATACCATAAAAATAGGATATCAGAAGGCAAAAAGACTGGGGAAACACACCAAAAGATGCCAGGTTTAACAACGTGAACGGGATGAAAATAAGGAACAACGTTCCAGGGTATGCCGATTTACACATAACCTTTTAGAAAAAGAATTAACTGTCTAATAAACACACGCACAGCCACCATCAGGCAGTTATGTGAGTGGCTTTGATTGAAGATTTTTAAAAAATATTTCAGATTCATTACGTCTGCTTGTCTAAAATATAAATAAAAAGTTGTATTAGAGTACATTTTATTCTCGTTGATGTTAAACCGACAAGCTGGGACCTTGGGCCCATCTTCTGTAATACTTTTTTTGTAATGTCACGTCGGCTCATTATCCTAATGAGACTACTGGATTTTGAGCGGCAAGATCGTTCACAGTGTGGGGGACTGAGTCTGACCCACAGTGGATGACACTTGTCACTCTAAATCCGGGTTTTGCTCCGGCTAACTAGCAGTGCCTCATCTCTCCCAAAGGGAAGAGACAATTGGGCAGCCGAGCGCATGACATCTTAGCACTTCCCAGGGAAGACCTGGTCACTCAGGTCACAACCGGTTCTCTCATACACAGTACTGTCTCATATATAAATGACAAAGGCAGTTTAAGTTTTAAAGATTGGTTTAATAAAACGACTGCATTTTAGATAGCAAAGCGTGAGCTCCAATAACCAGAACTACACAACACAGTAAGATTAAAATAGTAATGATGAGAGTGAAGCACAAGAATAAGGCTCTCATAGTGCTGCTAGATTATTTCTCTCTAAGTTATATTTCGAGCACAGCATGTGAAGGTCTAAGCCTGCCTTTCATGTTCCCCCGGGAGGACATCAACACTCATACCTGAGCAAAGGCCTGTAATCTGCATCAGCATCCGCAACGGGGCATTCAGCATCTAGTTGTAGGTTCCTGGACGGAATCTCCCTCTTGACGTATACTAGGACTAGAAAGTGTTTTTATAACTAACATGCAGATGTCCCTAAGAAAATGTCCGAACGTAAGGATGTGTATTTTCTACAAATACTGGAGACTAAACTTCTACCACGTTTACCGGCAATGTACCAGACTGTAGCCTTGACTGAAGCACGGGGCGATCAAGAATGCATTATTTGAGAACACAGTGCTGAACTAAGCTAAACACTGCGATAGAAGAAATTAAAACAAGACTGTAAAACTGGTTACTGTAAAATAACAGTGCAAAGCTGAATAAAATATACCTAGGGCAAAGTGCACAGCGACCTAATATGATAAACTAACGTGCATGAAGCTATATTAAAAATGGCTACACTTCAGTAACAGTGAATTGAGTTTCAGAGTATACATAGCCAGATGGGCACAGATTGGTACACTGGCACAGACAAACTCACAAAGACACATGCACATAAAGAGGCATAGACACAGAAAGACAGGTAAACGCGCAAACGTTCAAGCATGCACACATATACCAAGACTCACAAACAGATAGAGGTGGCGTTGTGCAAACTTTCAAGGAATAACAAATACAGGCCACAAGGCTTAACTTATCTGCATTCTCTCTCTATTTCACATACAAGCGAATTAGTGAATTATAATGATCCCTGCTATAGCTGGTAGGAAACAATCTGCTTTTTATTGATTTCTGGGCCCCTCTTCCCAAGTCTTCGAATTCAGACAGGCCTGATAATAATGCAGACGGGAAGTTAGTTGTCTTCAGAAGGGGTTTTTGTCTGTAGGGAGGCAGCGCAGGTTCTGCGTAGACAATTATGCAATTTCACCACTGAGAGGCAACAGAACACTTCATTTGTCATGGTTTTCCTGCAGCACACACTTTGAAATATCAAGATAAATTGTTTATTTTCCCACCTAGCATAATCACCCGCTCAGTTCCGAATTGGGATGAGGAGGAAAACAATTTTTCCCTAACCCTCCCTGCTAACAATGTGGCCTAAGAAGTTGGGAAAGCGTTGCTGTGATTACTTGACGCCTCAAGCACCTTAAACAGTGCTAATATGGCTGTGTGCCCTTGCATGCAGCCTGTCTGTCAGCACCACTGTTGCCAGAGCAGGAGTAGCACCCTCAATCGCCCGCTAGCTCACTGGCTACAACATGCGCCACCATCTTGCTGTGAGACTTCCACCGCTTTCTCTTAGTGCCCAGTCCATTTAGACTTACACATTACGCATGTGGAGGGAGCGTGGGGGGGGGGGGGGGGGGGGGGGTTTAAGAAGTGTTGGAAGGAATGTTTCAGTTGGCCGCCTCCCCCCCCACCCCCCACCACAAAAAAAAAAATAGTACCTGCATCGTGTCTGGAGCAGAGGACGGGCACAGATTAAATTGAATTACTGTGTTTGGTCCCTGCGCCACAGAAGGCTGCAGAAGTGATGTATCGGCTGCATTGACAAACTAAAGTGGCTGCAGAGAAGAGTGACGCAGATGAAGGCAAATGGGGAGCATGGGCGAGCTCCCCTCTCACCCCCCCCCCCATGTGCATGCACATCAAGGCAAAACATGGTATTATGCTATTCCCGGTGCACGCAAGCACACGCGCACACACCCACACAAAATATATAAAAGGCAAGTATAATATGATGATACAAATCCAAAGATATCTGGTCAAACCACTAGTCTGATGACTTCTTGCTACATAAACTGTCACCAGGTCCATGATAAGGAACGCGTCACATTAAAAAAAAAAAAAGATTTTTTTATTACTGCCTTTCTTCTAATAGTGTCAAAGGGCGCAGATTATATGCAGGCCTCTATTGCTTGTATGCATATTTGCGCTATTACACTACACCTGGGAAGGAGGATAAACAACATGAGTGAATGCCCTGTAACACTGCCATTCAGTGCATTTGCATATATACTCAGTGGCTGCACAGAGCATTACTCTAATCTCTGGTGCGCACAAGTACAACATTTACAAGTTCAGCAGACCACAATGAAAAGACTGAGAAAACATGCAAGAGACAGCTTGTGATGTTAGATGTATTTTAGGGTGTATGTACACGTGCACCAAGAAACTTCATGTGACATAGCACAGCTCCTATTGCATTGACAGTGTGAACTGCATGCAACACTATCGTACCCCGCGGAGCATTTACATACACTATGTGGCATTACACTGCCCTAGAATGTATGCATGTATACTCTGCTTTCAATACTGCATTTCCTGCTGGTGCCAGAAAAACGAGGTCAAATGCGTTATACGGTTCCTACTAAGATAATAGGACTGCATATTTAAGATGGCAGAACGTCAGACTGTAAAGAACAGTCTTTCCACACAATCAGGGACTGTTTGCCCAATTCCTAGCTAACTCACAGTGCCTCACCTGCACCCACAACCCTGCTGGGGTGAAAGGTGATTATGGCAACCTGAACATGACACTGACTCCCCAAGGAAGTCATGAAAACAGATCTCACCCTTTTGTTGTATTACTCTTGCATCCCCAGGGGAAATACAAGAGAAATACAAGAAATTGAAACAATCATAATCCTGCTTAGAGAGAATGAGCTGCAACAATTAGGCAGATGAAACAAAGCAAAGGTACAAGCATTATAAACGTGGTAAAAATGATTAAGTCCAACCATGGTAAATGAGTTCTAGAAGTTCCTGCCTAATTCCAAGTCTAAACTGAGAACATAGCACATGTATCCTTCTGCCTGCCTGAGGATTAGCCTTAGCCCCATACCTGGAAATAGTATCAGGACTCAACTTGTAGGGTGGATGTCAATCCTCTTGGGTAGCTGGTATATTAGCGCTAGTAGAGATGCGTGTTGAACACAGCATTTGTCCCAGGACGATCGTGGTTGGAATGCACCTCTGGCCCCTTCTGGGTCAGAGCACCATTTATATAATAATAACACACTGTTAGAAGCACAGCTATGATGTAATGCTATGACACTATGTTAGAAGGTGTCGTCTGAATGGGAACACAAGTACTAGGATAGTGTACTGTGTTCCTAGCCTTGGACAGAATGTACTGATTACATGTTGAGAAAAGGCTAACTAAAACAAGTAACTCAGACAATATATTCAAAGAATAATATTATGCAGGTGAAATGATGTGTGTAAAATGACATTGCAGCTTAAACACGTAAAATATGAAATATAGAACAAAGCTAAAAACGGGGAACCAGCTCAAGTCAAGGTCTTCACGACACGTGATACTTGATGACCACCTCAAGTCTGCTTGCATTATTACACTACCCGTCTGGTGCATGAACACTGAAGCAGAATGTGGGAGTACAGTGTCATCTGGTGCATATACATTCTGAGGCTTCATGTTATCTTGCACTACGTTCTGGCACATCTATACAAGGCAGGGTTGTACATGAAATTAATGTCAGTTGAACATGTACACTAACTGCAGAGGATACAACACTGCCTCTTAGTACACCTACACTAAGAGGTTGCGTGTAGTATCGCTCTGCTACCTGATGCATGTACTGAGCCTGCATGTGTCATTCAACTGTCTCCTCTTACAAATACACAGATTCTGCATATATTATTCTGCTATCTGGTCAGGGCTTTAAGTGGAATGAAGAAAAGTGTGGTGTTTTGGAAGGGGGTGGGGGGGTTCTTGAAAGGGTTGGATTATAAGGGGTGTGGCTTAAACATATACACTAAAATGTATCTAGTGTTACCCACCCACACATTTGCATAGACTCAAGTGCAACTGACACGCGTGACCACTGCTCTGTGCGCATTGCACAGAGCCAAAGGACTGGATGACTACAAATTCTAGACACCTTTTTGCCCCTGCCAGGCACTGAGAAACACTCACTGCCTTCAGCCCAAACTCAACTGCACCCCGTAATAAACACCTGGATGCGACCAATTCAAACTATGCACCAGACAATGGTAATATGCTGCCTGGTGGGAAAAAATAACAACATCCTAGGAAAAAAAGGAAACACTTATAGGGAATACAAAGTTAAGTAAAGCATGTGAAATCTAAGCAGGAATGACATGAATTATCATAACTTTTTTTTTTTTTTTTTTTTTTTTAAAGAACACTCATTGTTCGATCGGTGTTTTTGTATGAGAAGTTAAGGACGCACATACAGAGCCCGAAAGGGACCAGTTTCAACATCAGTTTTAAATTGCTACCAGATCTAAGACCCGGAGGGACCCACCACACTTAAAGCCCTGCATCGGGTGTGTGGGCAGAGAGCCTCTGGATAGGTTGGTGCCTCTAATTTTTTTAAGCCTAGTTTGAAAAATACATTGCAAATGTGGCAGATTTTCCTTAGCTCAGCTATGTTACTAAGCCACTCCTTTCTGCAGCTGGAATCAAGCCGCTGTAATTAGTCGAGAAACCTGTCATTCACAGGCGAACAGCCAACTTCTCTGCAGCGAGCTAGGGTGGAACGCCAAATGTCCTGCACTTTGAACACTTCTAGGACAAGCAAGACAAAAGCTCCACAGAAGGATTGGAGCTATGCCAGCCAGCTGCCTGGTAGGGTACTGATTTCTCTTCTTTCAGCCCCAAGTGAGCTGTTAAGAGGCACTTGTCCTGCAGCAAGCATTTGACTACTGCGTGACAGGGAGCGGACAACCGGCAGAACACAAGGGGACTTGCTCAATTCAGCTTCAGGCACATACTGAACAGCTTTGAGCTAAAACCATGCTGGGGGGCCTGTTCTGGGAATACAGCTAAGATATTTATATTTTCCATTGATCCTTAATCACAGCACTAACAATACTGTCAGATTAGAGGGGAAAAAAGTAAAATAGCTCAAGATCAAACATTTTGGTATAGTTGAGGATCCAAGACTGAATTGCAGTAAGTACTACTTCCTGGAAAGGAAGTACCTTTATCACCATATTACATTTTGGTGAATAGACCATGTATCTGGAGGCTGTTTAGCCCCCTACGACTCCCATCTCACCCAGAAGAATTATCCAGCCCCCGTTTTTAGGTCGAGTGCATTGAAGCACTGGTCACACTGATCACGCTGTTACCTAACCAAAGTGATTTCTTTTGGCTCCCCCTTTCACACTACATAGCTTTCACAAAAACACTTGTAATTGGTATATGCTTTATGTAAAAAAAAAAAAAAAAAAAAAAAAAAAAAAAACACAGATGTCCTAAAAGTGGCTCTCCTGACAAAGCGGGCGAGCCAATACTATAATATTCACTTCACTCAGGAAACTCGTCCCATAATGCTTTGTAGGCCATTACTTTTAGGAAACATTTTTGCTGGTAACTCAGCCTGTGGTGGTCCTAGGACAACGGGACCACCACCAAAGTGTTCACTGCAACATGCTCTGTCTACATAATATCTGGGTCCCCACACTAGATTATTGGGGACCCTAAAATAATACCCCCCCCTCCACCGCCCCACTATTCAGTGTCTTTTTAAGCACTCTTATGGTTGTAACTTTTGTGTTACACCTAGGAGTAGTTTGTGATTTAAAGGCCTTGATTGTAATTTAATTGCAGTAGGCCTGCTAGCCCTAAAATGTGTAATGTGCTTTGCCCTCTAAGGGCTAAATATATGGTTACAGTGCATTACTTTGACATTTTCTATTCATGTGGTTATGCCCTCTAGGGGCCAACTATATGGTTACATGACCATGTTTCTTACAAATGCTGTTTTCATTATGATGTCCTCTAGGGGCTCTTCTGAGCATTAGAGTCTAATGCCAAACGTTTATTTCTAAAACGTTTTTATTGGGTTTTCATGATAATTGTATATGTTTTATTAATCTCAGCTTATTACAATGATTCACGCCAACTAGGACTGTGTGAACACACTTGATATGTTTGGGTGACCCTTCTAGTTTATTTCTCTCATTACTCCTCCATTGCCGTCTTGTGTCATTTTTCTGGGAATTTTGTTAGCCAGCCTGCATCTCTGATGGTGGGGTGGTGAAAATTGTATTCTATTGGAATTAGATTAGGATGCTAAATGGCAACATTTTAATTTTTTGCTGCAGATAGAGGAAGAAGGTAAATGTAAGTGCCTTAGTTATAAGCAGAGCCACTGGAATTAAGTGGCAGGAAAATACCAAATTATGAGGCATGGTTGACCAATTTATGTGGCAAGAAAAGTCTAGTTATGAATTTACAAAGCCAATAGCTCTAACTCAAGCAAATGCAGGACCTATAGCTTGTTTTGTTTTTAAGCACACACTTCATAGGAACTTTTCATAAAAATTGAGGGCAGAGGAATAAGTTGAAAAGGCAACTGCCAATACACACAATTTGGTCAAATGCATTCCAGTTTACAACTGGACCACTACTGGGTGGCAGTGAGTGTAATGGCATAGGCCAAGGGCTGCCTTTCATTGCAAGACTGTTTTTTGGGCTTTTAGGTCCTTAATGTACAGTGTCAGTGGTGGATTCTGTTTACCGTTTGTGGTAAGGGGGACTGGATCTCAGAAGACACCATCAAAAAGTAATCAGACTCGATAAGCTCAGCCCCATACAACCAACACTTTCTGGTGAACTTGGATGGAAAGTCTCTGCGTGCAAAAAGTGCCCTGTGAAGTGCTAAAGGCTGTAATCATTATTCTTAATTCCCAACGTCCCAGTCGTTACTTTTAAGATGGATCCCACCTGATGGAGGAATAATAAAATAGGAAGTCGGAGTAGGTAAGCTATACATTCACCCTCCCTAGGTGCTATACATCATAGCCTACACCTAATCTTTCCTGAACGTACTAAGCCTTATACAGAGGCCAGAAGTCTCAGGGCCACCTGTAATGACTAACAAGGGTGTTAAGGATAAGAAAAATGAACTTTAACAGTAAATAATGCGGTATTATCCCCTCATCCTCGTATCTAAACAGGGTCCCTGAGCTAGATACAGAGAGTAACACACAGGGAAGCAATACTATGAGTATAACGTAGTTTACTCTCCATTAACATAGCAAACATAGGAATGGAAATCTTAAATTCAAATATACAACATACAATATATTTCAATTTAGATATTTATTATAGCTAATTAAACATTCAGTTCACACATAATATAATAAACATAGAATCAACCAAAAAAAATATAATACAACCCCCTAACCTAAATGAAACATACATATATGAAAACATAAATAGCATACCAGTAGATACGCAAAAATAAACAAAAAACACAGAACCAACAAAATCACAAAATAGTATACATACAAATTTACAACCGCCTCATACATGAGAGGATATTTAAACAGCACAATAAAGTTACTGCTTTGATGCTACAATTATGCGTTGTAGGTTGGATTGTATAAAATTCAACATAATAACAGGCAATTCTAGGTTATAATTTCCTGATTCAAATTCTCGTGTTACAGGCCTGATGGTAGCCAATCCTGGTCAGGGCTTCAAATTTGCCAATTTCAAACACTTCATGCCAATGTTCAAGACATGCCAATTTACAAGCCAGGATTGGCTACCATCAGGCCTGTAACACGAGAATTTGAATCAGGAAATTATAACTTAGAATTGCCTGTTATTATGTTGAATTTTATACAATCCAAACTACAACGCATAATTGTAGCATCAAAGCAGTAACTTTATTGTGCTGTTTAAATATCCTCTCATGTATGAGGCGGTTGTAAATTTGTATGTATACTATTTTGTGATTTTGTTGGTTCTGTGTTTTTTGTTTATTTTTGCGTATCTACTAGTATGTTATTTATGTTTTCATATATGTATGTTTCATTTAGGTTAGGGGGTTGTATTATATTTTTTTTGGTTGATTCTATGTTGATTATATTATGTGTGAACTGAATGTTTAATTAGCTATAATAAATATCTAAATTGAAATATATTGTATGTTGTATATTTGAATTTAAGATTTCCATTCCTATGTTTGCTATGTTAATGGAGAGTAAACTACGTTATACTCATAGTATTATCCCTACATGCCAGTCATTACTTTTGAGGATGTTCGACAGCCGAAAATAAATAGACGAAAAACATCACTTTTAATGCTGATAAAAATGATAAAGAATTAGAACGTAAGCAAGAGACAAAAAGTATTGAATTACTAAATCAGTTCAACTAAGATATCATTGATTTTAACACATTCTGATAAGGGCCCAAACCCATAATTCTATAGTGTTTTAAGAACGTGAGGAATAGCTGCGTGCCAGTTTGCAAACCTCTGGCAGCTAGGTACCCTTTCTATACAGCAGAGGAAGCTGCCACACACTTAGTTGAGCTTCCCACAATCTTTTCTGTAAGAGAACCTTTAGCAGTCAAAGCCGTATGCCCAATCCATCTACTTACAGATATCTTAAAGGCCTAACTGCCACATTGTGCACCACTGAAGGTGACAAAAAAATGGTTTGGCCGCCAAAAATAATCTTTACTTTCCAGGTAAATCAAAACTGCCATTTTGATATCCAAACGATTTAGCAAAAGTTCTCCCTGAGAAGAGTTAGGCCAAAAAGTAGGCAGAAAAATATCTTGATCTCTGTGTGTTAAGGAGGGAATCTTAGATAAAAACTCAGGATTTGGTCCCAAGATAATAGAGTCTTCCAACTTTTTCCAAACATGAAGGTTTACATAGCAGAGTTCCTTGCTTCCCAGTGGTCTTGTAAGGTTATTCTTACAAAAAGATACCATATTTAAGGTCAGAAATGTAAATTCTACTTTTTTAGGAGGCTTGAAAAGAAATTATTGTACATATTTCAAAAACAAAAAGGAAAGATACAAGAGGAAAAAGACGATGCAGAAAATGTCTAGATAAAGAAAAACAGAAGCAAGGTAAATTCAAGACATACCGTATTTGAAAAACCTCCACACGGTTCAGAAAAAACCTTTATAGCAGCCCACAGTCAAAACTTTGTGAAACCTATCAAACAACTTCTGTAACACCAAGTTAATGTCCCATTCTACAGAAGAACATCAGAATATCACTAGAAAATCTTTCAGGGCCCTTGAACAGGATTTTAAGGTTGATTAATGCCTAGTCTGCTGGCAAGTAAAAACGAAATGTTCAGTGAGTCCCTTGTTTCTAAACCCAATCCTTTCAAATTTTAAAACCAAAAAGTGCTAGTGGCTGAGGAGGAAGAGTCCCATTGACAGAGGAGGGGACAGAGCCATAGAAACAAGAAGGAACCAAGATCTCAGAAGGAAGAATGTTACCACTACTATTATATTGGCTGATTCCCTCTGAATTCAGACTAGGAAATACATCAAAAGGAAGGAAAAGCATAGGGTCAAAGAGGAGGCCAAGAAATAGATAAGGCATCCACTCCCCAAGAACCTAAGCAGAACAGACTTGTCAATTTATTGTTTACCTGTGAGGCAAAAAGCTCCATTGGGGGGTGGGGGGGGCATTCGTCTCCTAATCTCCATCAGATTGGTCTGAAAATCCCACTAAATAGGCACAGATCCTGAGATGTACCAACTTCCTGCCCTGCAACTATGTTTAACATTCTCCTTCCACCTGATCAGTGGTTTAATACAAAATAATAGGGCCTCCCTGCAGACTGATTAGGCCCACCGGAGTCTCCCATTTCTCACATTGGTCTTGAGGTGAATGGGGCCTCCCCTAAAGGGTTGAGGGATACCCTATATGGGTACTAAAAAGAGCAGCTGATTGGGTCATTTGCAGAGACAGGGACATCATCCTGTTCCAACATACACAAGTCAAAGCAAAGGAAGAGGACAACACCACAAGATGTATAACAGACAACACAGAGAGGTAGAGAGAATTCTGAGGAAGAATTTGCAGGTCCTTTCCAATGATCCTATCATGGGTACCACACTGGATTCCAGACCAGGTATGACATACAGGAAGAGTAACTCTCCACAATATACTAGTACGCAGCAATATCACCATGAGCACTAATAACCACATGGATAACCTTGAGGGCTTTTTCTCTGTAAGAGGTGCAAGGCGATCAGATATAACACAAACAAAACTGAATACGAGACCCCCATATGAAAACAGACCTAGAAAGATAACTAAATTCTTCACATGCAGTTAAATTTTTCATATATCGTCTCTAGTGTCCCTGCAAAAAGAGCTACGTAGGTGGCACTGTTCACCAGGCCAAGAAGAAGATCCTAAAATACATGCGAGCTATCGATAACAAAGATCCCCAATATCCAACGGCACTTCAGTGACCGACGTTAACCTGGTATAGCACACCATAGACCAAGATCCCAAACTAATCAGAAGTAGGGATAGAATTCTGGTCTTGGGACGTTTGGAATCTAAATACATCATAGATTTGGAAACCAAGGTCCCACGGTGATGGAACACAGAGGAAGAATTACTATTTCTGGATGTAAGTGCCACAATCAAGTATGGAGGTGGGATGGTTCACTACATCATCACTACGCTACATGAATGGTATACTATTATATTAACAGGACATTTGAGGGACAGATATAGGTGGTAAAGCGTATGAAAGGAGCCTGAAACTGATGTGTATGCCAGTTTATGAACATAGTAAGAACACATGCGCTGTAGCATTAATTAAGAATTGTACATCATTGTTCTCCTTGAACTGCTCTTTAAAATACTGTGTGCTTCAATTAAGAAATTTGTGAGGTATAGTTATTCACCTACTTACTCTTATTAGGAGCCCTGAAGAAGTAGTACGACTGGCAGCGAAACTTGTTGGCTGAAGGTTGTTCAGCTTGTTGAAGGCCACAAAGCCTAAAGCCAGCTTTGGGACTTAACAACTCTTGTATCACTTGTTGCAGAACATCGTTATGAATTCATGATGATATTTTGTGCTCTTTGAAATGAAACTTTAATCCCAATTTGAGATGTTTGAGATTTATACTCTTAATAAAAGATATAAAAAAAATGTATTTGTAGTCTTTGGTGAGTTTACGTGCCCAACAAGTTATTTAAATATGTTCTAAAGCTATAGGCCAGATTGGGCAACTGGCTTTTGTTGTGGAAGCTCGTGCAGGGCCATCTTAACGTATTGCCCCAATTTTTGATCCATTTATAATGCTTGTTCATGTTCATTTTTTCTACCTCTTTCCAATCTCACATCCACATTTTAGGACATTGCACCGTAGTAGTCCTCCTAATACCCTGGGAATGTGGGATTTTATATGGGAAGGGGGCCAAAAAAAATTGCCTACTATGGCCGTATTTTCCTGTGGGTTCCCTTCCCCTGTGGCAGCAAACTCTGATATTATTGTGTTGGTTCCAGCAAGATGAATTGGCATGCTGGATTGCGTCCATGACACCTTGCCCACTGAGGCCTGACTTGTGTGGTTGTACTTTCTGCCCTTCACCCACTCCAAACTTGACAGTGTGCCGACACAGGCTCTGTTTGATTCTAGTACCTACAAACAGTTATTGAGGTATTACAAATTACGGATTTATAGTACATGAATATGTATATACTTGGTACGTCAATGATTCATTTACACTTCCAAGACGGTGCAGACACTGAGAACAGTTTTTTGTTGTCTCTTGTTTATGTTTAGTGACTAGACCTAGACCTGTGACTATTACTAGATGATATGGTCAAAGCCCGAGTGACAAACGCATCTTGTGTGGTTTGGAACAAAACAGTTTCTCAATTTCCCCGTGAGCATTATCATTTTGGTTCACCACTGGATTTTTAAGCTGGTACACTCCTCCTCCAAATGGTTCAGGCATTTTGTGAACACACAAATAAGGTTAAAGTAATTTATAGTTAGATGAAGTGTTCAGTGACAACATGACGTTTTAAAGTTTTTTTTAATTTTATTTAAAAACCCTAGTTATAATCTGAAGTAACTATACCCCATGCCCTAAGGTAACTATAACTCACACCCCCGCCGTGCACAGCTGGCTCGTCAACTTTATTGCAAATGTCACAGTGATATTATCAATGATGTCATAGAAGAGGTCATGAGTGATGTAATATGTGGGGTAATTAGCAGTGCATGGCAAGGGTGCGAGTTATAGTTACCTCAGGGCACGAGTTATAGTTACTTGAGATAAACTAAGTGGTCTCTATAGCTTTCTGAGTTTAAAACATTACGGTGCTTTTTTCCAATGAATTTGTAAATTGTATTTCTTAATGTAAAGTAGGATATTACGATACCTAACTATAATGTCACTTTGACCTTTGTTTCCCGCCCCCGCATTTTTTTTTTTTTTTTTTTAAACAAAGCAATATTTTATTAACATAAGTCAAGCCATATGCCATATCCCCGCCGCTCACAACTGTGGCCAAACCCCACCTCCACACCCAACACCCTATATATAAATAGATCTATCATCTTTCTCCAAATATTTTAAATCAAATGTATATTTCAATAATGGACACAATGCAATGTTTATTATTAGTTATCTTGATTACTATGTAAAGAGTCACTGACGTAGTTGAATACAACTTTTCCATTTTTTATTATTATATCATTGGGGGTGAAAAACGAGAAGATGAATAGATTTTTATATTTAAGAAAAAAACCAAAAGAGGTATCGGTCTACCTTTTAACATTTTACACCCAAAAAGCAATCCTAAAAATAACCACTAAATTGCCTTGTACTTTAGGTTATACATTGTCATGCCACATAAAATGCAGACATACAACCAGCCCCTAGGTGGCACTGCAGTCCCAGCTGGGAAATGCTTTTAAAAAATACAATTTTAAGTTCTCCTGGGGTCACGGTTTCAATGACCCAGGAGACTTACATTTTTAAGTATTGGGGGCATTGGGAGGGCTACAAAACTCTGCAAAACCCACAACAACCTTCTTCAAGGAGAACTACTGTGGTAGGCTCCAGCCAGAGACCAATGACTATCTCAGTTTTACAGATTATTTTTCCTGAGACCTCTTGTCTCAGACACCTTTATAGCTCCAAAATACATCTTGAAAATATTGAAGGAGTTTTCATTTGATATGGATAAAGGTCCCTTGGAAGGACTTGATGCACAGTCCTTCCACACTTTAATCCCTCAAAATGATATCTTAAGAACTGTTGAAAGCCTGCTACAAGAGAATCCCCCCCACACCCGCCAAACGAAAGGACTCTTATCTCTTTCATATTGGAATGCGCCCATCAGGCCATGAACAACAACTTTTCTCTATCAGGATCAACCATACCTTCAGGTTTCAAGGACTTCAACTGGCTGTACCTTTGCCCCCAACATGGCAAATCTGCACATGCATCAATTTGAACATACATACATCTATCCAGAGAATAACCCCTATCAAGAACTTGAAACTCTTGAAGTACTAAATTGATGATACCTTGATAATCTTGACAAGTGGGGCAGGAGATATTCCAACATTTCTAAAATGGCACAACACCAGAAGTGCTTAGTTGAGATTCACCTGCGCGTGGAGCAAGGAGAAACTACCCTTTCTTGACCTCTTGTTATATAGCAAGAATGGACAGTCATTCAGAATTATACATGAAACCCATGGCAAGAAATTGCCTATTACTTTATGAAATTTTTCATCAGAGGTACAATATATCTGTGGGTCAGCTTCTCTGACGAACAGTTCAGAACTACGTGAATTCAACAAAAAATGCTTCGGACCTTAGAAACAACTGGTTGAGAGACATCCACCTCATTTAGTCCGGAGAGTGGCCAAACACATACACAACAACCACGTACACTCTTTACTGGAGGATTATCAAGGTCCATTCTGTGACAGACTGATATGTTTGAGCACCTTTTGCAGTCTTTTACCATCCATCAGAAAATCAATATTTAAGTATTGGAATGTTCATATCACAAAATCTATGGATTTGGCAAAACCAAAGTTTGTATTTCAAAGCATTCTGAACTGGAGGGATATTTTGGTACATACGAGACCCAGAAGAAAAAGGGAACAATCAAGAGACACTAAGGTCCCTCCCTACAGTGAAGAGGCGTTTCCATTATGAATCCTATACTCTATTTCATTTTACCAGACATGATACTAAGACTGGCTTGGGTCTCGGTACCCTATGGGCGTTAAGGCATGACAGCCATTGTAATAGCAAAGTCATCTATTTGGTTACATGCCCAATGATTTACACTAGGTAGGAATGATAACATGCAAAAACCAATATCAGAATCATGGAACATCACAGTACAATCAGGTGCCAACGCAAGAACACCAAAATGGCAAGGCATTTTTGCTACCGTAATCACAGCAACAATGATATATGGTGGACATCCATGTACAAACCTGAACACTTAACCAGTGGATCTAAACTTCATGACTTCCTTTACCAAAGAAAACAGCACTGGGCGTTCTGGCTCAAAACCAGTGTTTTAACCATAATATTCCCTGGACTAGTCTAAACTAATGGTGATACACCAGGTTGAGAACAATACTGCTCCCCACCCCCTCCGAATCTGTGCCTACACAGCTTTTAGAGTCCCTCTGGGGAAAATTAAAATTAGGATCAATGAGGATCCATTTTTATGACATTATGAATGCCCCCTTACTGTTTAGCGGAGCAGAAACTTTTTATATATATATATATATATATATATATATATATATATATACACACACACACACACACACATATACATATACACACACACTTGACACATTGCCGCTAAGGCTATACTCAGTATATCGGCTTGGTATTCCATTTCCCATGGTCCCCTGTGAGGAACACACAGACACTTAGTGACTGGCTTTCTAAATTGCTTCACATGCATCACAGAATTTCATGCGATTATCCTGCCATTCAGTTGGGTATACTAGGAGTCGAAAGGGACTAGTACAACTCCCACGACAATTTTATATAGAAGCATATGCTTGATAGGCCAGTACATCAAAAATATTAGCAATATGTTTGACTGCCAGTGTACCATTTCAAGAATATTCCTCATGACAGCCACATACTATATAAAGATACACCATATCCACCTCCCATTCAGTATTATGGTGTGTTTTTCTGAGCATGTTATTTATAAAGGTTCTTTTCACCTGTCTATCTGATGATTTAGAGACCGCCTTCCATGGTTTTTAAACCCTGTTAGTCCTTGTTCTTAGCCCCGTTTTTGACCTCTATGACAAACTGCAAGTTGAGGCACAACACTCCACGGTTAGCATAGACATGTACCTCTGGAATAGTCGTATAAATGAGTGGTTTATGCACCTTCTCCAGGTTTAGGTTTGTTGCCCTGCACAATAAGTATGGTGGGCATTTACACTAGCTGCTGTGTTACACATGCTGACCTGCTGGACATAATATTGAAATGTATGCCTTTCCGTCTGTCTCTTAAATTTTTACGTGCGACAACAACGGTGAACATAGCCACATTTAGAAGGGAAAACGGTTAGTATCATTTGATTTTTACACATTCTTATCATTATTCACAAACTTTTCCCGCAGAGTGATAGAAAGATAATGGTCTGTGTCAGAAATGGGGTCTGTAGCTGGCAGTGGTTTGCACCCTGTCCAAGTAGGGACCCTCACTCTAGTCAGGGAGTCACACAGCTAAGAGAACCCCTGCTCACCCCCTTAGAAGCTTGGCTCAAGCAGTAAGGCTCATCTCCAAGGTAATGTGTAAAGTATTTGTACACACACACACACACACACACACCCCCCCTAAAAGTACTCCACACCAGTTCAGAAAATTAGTCAATATTTATCAGAGTAAAACAAGACCAAAATGACCAAAAATCCAACATAAACAGGTAAAGATATGAATTTTCAAAGATTAAATCTTAGTCTACTGCTTAGAAACAAATAGCTCCACCTGGGGGCTATCACGGAATCTTGACAGAGTCCCTTCCAACAGTCCAACGCCACTCGCGAGGGAGTGTGGCCAGCCAGGGAGTCGCACAGATCCCAGATACAGTACCTTGGAAAACGATGAGGAAACACACACGTTGCATGGAGTCTAGAAGGTGAGGCATCGCTGGAGCAACGTGTGTTCCTTACTTCTGGGCAGGGGCAGATAGGTGTTTCCTTACGGTTGCAGGGGAGGTGATGCGGCATCGGTGGCGAGGAAATGGTTCTTTATGACAAGATTGGAGGGGGGGAGGGTGGTCGATGAACCAAGCAAGTCGAGCTGCAAAGTATTGACTTTACGGAGTTGTGATTGCAGCACAGGGGCCACAGGCGGTGCAGCGGAGTCGGGTATCACAGATGTCGGTGACACGGCACTTGGGACTCATGCTGTTGCACGAATTTGGAGGTGCTGCAATGGAACCAGGCCTGTGTTGCAGGTCACGGTCATTGCACTCAGCGTGGACCATGGCTCCCATGCAGGCAGTGGCGCGGAGTCGGACAGCTTCGCCGGTTCCGAAGTCACTCTAGAGTCGATCTGCTTGGCTTCTTCTTGGTTTCACCAGAGCTCACTTCCAAGGACCCAGGAAATTGGATTTTGCACCACCTGGCAAGTCAGGACACTCAACAAGAGAGCCCAGGTGCTGGGAGGTGAAGTCTTTGAAGGCCCGGAAGCTTCTTAGCAGGAGGCAACCTAAGTTCAACCCCTTGGAAAACCCTAGAAAGCAGGATGTAGAAAGTAAAGTCCAGTTCTTTCAATCCCAAGACAGAAGCGGCAAGCCAGCACAACAAAGCAACAGGTAGAGTGGCAGTCCCCCTACATCATCCAGGTCTTCTCCCTGGCAGATTGTCCTTCGTCAAGAAGTGTTGTATGTGGTGTCAGAGGTCCAGTACTTATACCAATTTCTGTCTCTGAAGTAGGCAAACTTCAAAGAGAAGCCTTTGTAGTGCGCAAGGCCCTACCTTTCCTGCCCTGGCCCCATACACACTCCAGGGGGTTGGAGACTGCTTTGTGTGAGGACAGGGACAGTCCTATTTAGGTGCAGGTCTCATCTCCTCCCCCCACCTCCAATTCAGGAAGACCTATCAGCCTGGTGATGGGCCATCAGGATATGCGGGGTACACCTCGGCTCCCTATGTGCGACTGTCGAGAGTGAATGCACAAACAGTCCAACTGTCATCCTGACCTAGATGCGTATTCCACAGACAGGCAGAGGCACAGAATGGTTAAGCAAGAAAACACCCACTTTGTAAAAGTGGCATTTTCAAACTCACAGTTCAAAAATCAAGTTCACCAAAAGATGTATTTTTAAATTGTGACTTCAGAGACTCCAAACTCCAATTTCTAACTGCTCACAATGGGAAATTACACTTAAGATATTTCAAGGCAATCCCTGTAATGCCATATAGGAGAGACAGGTCTCGCAATAGTGAACACAAAATTTAGCAGTATTTCACAGGACATGTAAAATACACTGGTGCTTCTCCTACCTTTTAAATGCACTGCACCCTGTCCATGGGGGCTGCCTTGGGCCTACCTTAGGGGTCATTTACATGTAGCAAAAGGGAAGGTTTGGGCTGGCCAAGTGGGTGTACTTGTCTGGTCAAAAAGGCAGTTGAAAACTGCACACAAAGACACTGCAGTAGAAGGTCTAGGACATGTTTATAGGGCTACACAATCAGTGCTGCAGGCCCACTAGTAGCATTTGATTTACAGGATCTGGGCACACCTGGTGCACTATACTAGAGACTTACTAGTAAATCAAATATGCCAATGATGGATAAGCCAATCACCAATACAATTTAGACAGAGCACAGAGTACTTGCACTCTAGCTAGCACCGGCCAGCAGTGGTAGAGTGCCTCGAGTCCTAAAGCCAGCAAAAACGATATTCAGCACAGGATCAAAACCAGGAGGTTAGAAGAAAAGACAGGGGAAACCACGCCAAGAGCTGACAGGTCTATCAGGTTGGGCGAATGCCACATCTCACTGTAGGGTTTAGAGACTGGCAAAAAATGTGTTGACCCCATCACCACCATTGGGTTAAAGTCAAATTCCCCTTAATTTTTTTTAAGGTATCTTTTGGGAACATACAATAAAGTTGTGAATCAGTCCACCGAGAAGTATTTTAGCTTCTTCACTGTTTTCACCGTACACTCTGCCACACTCACCCACATCTTACAGCTCACGTAGGTCTCTAACCTTGGAGAAGACTGGATGCATTATTTTTGTAGATTTGATACAAAACAACAACACCTGGAATAGTTAATGGCTTCCAAAATTGCATATTTTCAGTTATCGTTGATGTACAATTGGACATGAAATTAGGCGTCCATCACGTCCAGAGTTACCATCTGTGCTTCACTTGGTATGCTTCATTTTTCTGCAACTTCTCCATCTTGAGTTGCGTTTTCTTTATCCATTGGTTGACATTCCTCGGTCTATAAACAACCAATACCTTCCTGTGAGTTTTGGTACCAGAAAAATCCTTCTTTTGATGACCTTGCCTGGTCAAATTTTTAGCACTGGTGTTTTTGCATTCTTCACCATTATGGAATTAATTGTTTGTTTCATTGTGTCCATTTTCACCTGCTTGGAAGGGCTTGGTGTAAGAATGGTCCAAGTCACTGGAGTGGGTGTGGGGTGGGAGAGAACTCAACGAGACAGCCCTCTTTCTCTATCTTCAGGTCCCAAGAGTCAGAAGTAGATTTTAATTACTTCAGGAAATGTATTATCCTTCTTAAGGATTTTGTCCTCAAATGACTCTTTATCCTCATACCCCCTAGAATTGTAGTCTTTTTTTCCCTTGGGGAGATCGGGACCTATGTACAGAAGAACCAAGATGGCACACTAGATTGGAGCGTCAGCCAAGGGAAGGGGGGGGGGGGAGGGGGGGGAAAGAGAGACAATCCTGACATCAGGGGATGTAAAGGACTCCGCTGCATCCTTGCATATACCACCAGGTGGGGGTTCCATAAACTAGGGCGGCTGAGATATCCCGAGACATCGGTTGCTGCTACCAGGAGGCCCGTTGGTCCATGAGGGCAGACGGACGCTGGGGCCTGCAGTTAGGACAGGATAGGTGCAGGGGTAAATACCTACACTGAGCTAGGTAGTGAACACAGTGAGACCTGCTGGATAGAGTGGCCGACGGGCCCGGTGGGCGAGACAGAGCATGGGGCCGGGGGGCGCACAGCAGCAGCTAGGCGCTCTGTGGGGCACGCAGATCCATTTTTGAAAGAACTGATGCAATCAGGCAGAGACCAGGTCAGCCCTGGAGCACAAAATTGATACAGTCACTTTTGATATTAATCTCTTATGTACTGACCTTTTTAAGACCTCAGCCAGGGTGGGGAAAGTAGCGGCCTCTCTGGAGGAACATGCTGGTGCTTTATAACAACTAGAAACAGAAGGTACAGCAGCTGCTGCATGCATGCGAGGGCAGAGAACGCAGAGGCGTGCTCCTGACGAAACAATGTGAACCTCGTGGGCCTCCAGAAGAAAGTCCAGGGCAGAACCGTTGAATGCATTGAAGGCCTGCTTAAAACTAAATTGCAACCTGAACAAATATGCACCCACTGTGTGGTGGATAAGGCTTACCAAGTGTCTGGGGTAAAGCAAAATATAAACGCTGTGGGAGAGCGTAACTGGATGGACGGAATGCAGAACCAATCAAACATTCACCCCCAGTCACAGATCTGGGTTTAATCCATCCATTATTTTGCTCACCATGCCCTTCCAGTTTGAACCCAGCCATATGCAAATCAGTCTTGACCCTGTTCCTCATGGGAACAGTCCAGCCCGAACTGCCAGGCCAGGTTCTCCCTGGACCGGAAACAAGCATCCTGGGACCGGTTTCGGGGTTTCACCCCTCATCAGCCAGGCTAGCTTGAATCCAGTGGCACAGTGAGCCCGGGACCCAGTCAAGCTAGCCTGGCTGATGAGGGGTGAAACCCCGAAACCGGTCCCAGGATGCTTGTTTCCAGTCCAGGGAAGACCTGGCCTGGCAGTTCGGGCTGGACTGTTCCCATGGGAACAGGGTCAAGACTGATTTGCATATGGCTGGGTCCAAACTGGAAGGGCATGGGCAGCAAAAAAACGATGGATTAAACCCAGATCTGTGACTGGGGGTGAGTGTTTGCATTGTCAGCACTCCGTCCATCATTCTTTTGTGTTGGTAATGTTGCCCTAAGTGGGAAGGGTATGCCCAGACGTGGGTCCCGTGCTTCCCATGCCACTGGAGTCAAGCTAGCCTGGCTGATGAGGGGTGAAACCCCAAAACCGGTCCCAGGATGCTTGTTTCCAGTCCAGGGAAGACCTGGCCTGGCAGTTCGGGCTGGACTGTTCCCATGGGAACAGGGTCAAGACTGATTTGCATATGGCTGGGTCCAAACTGGAAGGGCATGGGCAGCAAAAAAACGATGGATTAAACCCAGATCTGTGACTGGGGGTGAGTGTTTGCATTGTCAGCACTCCGTCCATCATTCTTTTGTGTTGGTAATGTTGCCCCAAGTGTCTGGGGTGCCAACTAATCCTGGGGCACAGTCCAGGTCTAGGACTGTGAGACTCCTTAGTTATAGGGACTGAGAGACAGTATTACGGTTTGCCAGACAACACAGCACATTAATTGTTGAGAACAAGAACATCATGATTTCTTGTCCAGGGGACTGGGTGACGAAAGTCCCTCCCGATGTCAACTATGCAAACCTAGATGGACACAGAAAGCTGTTATGCAGCTATAACTGGAGAATAGTATGGTAACGGTGGCATAGTGGTGTCCTGGATTTACCACCAAAACTGCGGTTGAAGAAAATGGGAACATGGATAGTACAGGCCCATGAGGTACTGTTGATTATTTGCGGGGAAGCCTCAATCTGACAGCGCTAGACATGGTAACTGCATCTGGTACCCAGGGGAGGGAAGATAATAGACTGAGCGACTTCACCCAGGCCTTAGGATTGATAGATCCATGGAGGGCACTACACCCCAATAAGAAACAATATTCAAACTTATCCTCTAATATAAGGTCCTGCTTGAAACTAGATTACTTTTTGATCCCTCAGTGACAAGGGTATAGATATCAGGACTCAAGTTACCTACCACAAAGGCTCTCAGACTACTCCCCATATTGCACTAGATTGCCAACAATAACCCCCATACACAGGCCACCGTGGCGGCTGGTCCCGTGGGATCCTGGGACACAAAGTAATACCTCTTATGAGACACCAAGAGCTATTTAGCAGAGAATATTTGATCAGTAAAGTCTAAGACAATATTGTGAGAAGCTTATAAAACAGTATTAAAAGTTAGCTAGGAAACTGTCAGACTAGTGGGAGATTTAGAGTGGTGTTTGACCCAATGGGGGCAGGGCTACCTAACTCTACACATGCTTTGAGACAGATACAAGGCAGAATACAGACAGAAACTGAAAAGTGAGGAACAAACTCCTCAGTGCCTCCAACATAGGATTTATGAGGTGGAAAATAAGTTGGTTAGAATACTTGCATGGCTGGCTCACCCCAAGGGCGAATGAGGCATGCAAGAGGTCAAGTCCACTGCAGGACAGAGGATAGACACCACACCTGAGAAAGCACAAACAATCTAACACCTATAACCACTCTTTCTCCACAATTGTAAAGAGGATGAGACTGAGATTCGAGAACAAAGTCCCCACTTCTTACTTAACCCAGAAAGTCAGGACTAGTCTAGTCCGAAAACTGGAAGCGGCAGAGGTCGAGAAGGCCATAAGGCATCTATAGGGGAAGATGGCCCAGTGAGCTGCCTCTAGAGTTGTTCAAATATCTTGGTAGAAAACTGACCAAACTCTTCTCATGGATGTACCATGACTCCCAGGCCAAAGGATGTCTGCCACAAGATATTAGAACTACAAATATTGTCGTTCTCTATAAAGTGGCAAAAGCACCAGGAGTGTGCCTCCTACAGCCCACCTCCCTTCTAAATCTGGAAGTGAAAATACTTGTGAAAGCGCTAGCAAACTGCCTATATAGGTTAGGTGGCCGGCTCATCACCATGGACCAGTCTGGGTTTCTGCTGCATAGACCTTCATGGTGCAATCTCTGGTGCCTATTCAGCCTACTTGATCGCAGTAAGGTTCTCCAGGAAATGGCAGTGACCCTCTCCCTTGATGCTGAAAAGGGCATCTGATACACTTAAATAGCCCCACTTAATGGCAAAACTCCAAAAAAAGGGCTTTGGCCGGAATTTAGAGCATGCGTCCAGCGGTTATATACTAAATACCTGGCAGGGGTGAAAATGAACAGTATGCTGTCACAGGATTTCCAGCTGGGCGGAGGAACCAAGCAGGGCTGCCCATTATCTTACCCCTATGGATTGCGCTGGCAATAGAGCCATTGGCAGAATGGGAGAGACAGTATGCACTATGGAGGTGCCTTTCATAGGACTCAGGACGGAAGGACACAATCTCCTATAGTCAGACGACTTGTTACTTTATCAAGCTGACCCAATGTACTTCATCACAAGCGTGCTGGACATGCAGAATATTTTCGCAAGATATGTTGGGATTAATATCAACTGGCACAAGTCAGTGGCCTCTTCACCTAGTAGATGGTGCCTCCCAACAAAATGTCCTGTGAATGTTGTAGTTCAGGTTTCAAGGATGGGTATGTTTATAACAAAATATCCCAAAGATTTCATACACGACAACATAGAATGAATCTTCACTCAATATGGAGCAGATGAGACACACTGAAGGAAGCTCCAGATTTCCCAGATTAGGAACCTAAATTCATCTATGTCCTACGAAACACATCATACCAGGATCCGGACACCTTCTTCCAAGAGGTAAATGCGAGCACCGGATCAGTGTTGTGGCATGGGGGTCCTTCTTGAACTGTACTGCCCACCCTGATACGTGGCCCATATGATAGGGGCACTGTCCTGTTGGATCTTAATTTATAATACTGGGCAGCTCAGCTGACGGGGACTAATGACTGAGCATTTGCTATGCAACAAGAACCCTCTCAAATGGGAGATAGGAGTGCAATGCCATCATCAGGAAAGTCAGAGGGAGATAAATTAGTTGTTCAGAAATGGAAGGACTCCACACGGGGAATGGACTGAAAAGGGAAAATCACCTTGGCAACACCCTTATTGGGTCTCAGATGATTTGCCTGACATGAGGAGGTTGGAAGTGTTTTGGAAATGGAACCTTGCAGGCATATCTAAAGTTTGAGACCTATGGGATACACAGGACCGGTTATCGTTCAGGGAACTCCAACCACAATATAAGCTTGTAGACTATCAGTACCTCAAATATCTACAGGTGCAACATGTCCTAGCGACCAACATTGCCTTTCCCCCCACCTGTGTGGCCTCCTGCCCTGGGCTTTTCACCTATGCTGTAGTGCGGCGAGGCCTAAGGCCTCACAATCATGTGTAGCTCTGCAAGAATAAGTGAAGGGGCCAAGTCCCTGTACTGTGCCATGACTGAGAAGCACAGACAAGTGACGTCCCATCCCCTGTGTTGTGCAGCTTTACACCTTAAGTGCATGCTCGGGCAACAAAGGGCCTCTCCCCGACAATCACGGCCTGTAACTGGGGATCCAGTGTAGCGCTGCCCACACAAAGACACCGCAGGACACCCACTGTCCCACAATTTTAATTGTTTCAAATACCAAGGAACTCTTTTTCTAGCCCTTGATGATCTGTGACAGAGATGCTTGTGGGTAGCACCCAAGGGGCCCTGCACGTAGCAGCTTCAGGAGCATCTTCAGCTACTGGATGCAAACAGCCTTAAATGAGTGAATGAAACCTATACACAGGACCCGTCTTAGGAGTTTGCCCTGTAAGGCTGTTTCAATGTGCTTTCACAATGTTAAATCAGTGGAAGAAGGACAGTGAGATTATTATTTGCCCAGGATCAAACAAACAGTTGATTAAATTAGTACAGCCAAGACTGCAATGCACTTGTACTTGGTACAACGGCTATAGACGTGGCCACCGTAATTATGCAGCAGGAGCCTACTGAAATATACAGCAGGGTTCACTAAATTATGTGGTTTAAAAAGGCAAATTATGTGGCGTAATGCAGCACATTTTACCATAGCATTATGTCATTATTTTCTGATGTGTACACTTGTTAACAGTGTCAGTGCACAGGTTGCCCCTTATTAGTTTCAGTTTACCAATCAAATATAGCAATAAACAACCTTTAGGTGACCAGTTAACCTTTGAAAATGGCATTTCACTACATGGCAACATGTGTTGCTGCGTTTTTAGTAACTTTTGAACAGTTTGTGCTAGAAACTGTAGATGATGTAGCAGATGAGGAATTATGTGGCAAATGAGGCAAATCCATAATTATGGAAAAACCACCAAGGCCACACAATTGCATCATTTCAGTGGCCCTGGCTATACATTTACCACTGTATTGCATTTAGATGAATATATTATGTGGCTGGGCACTTGTCCCCTCACAGGTAATATTCAGTCCAGTTTGCAATCATATGCTTACTGGCAGTTTTTAAAAGAAATCAAGGTACTCCCAATCTTGCCAAAAAAGGGAGCACAGAAATAAGTTCAGAAAAGTGATTGCCCAAAAGCATACAATTTGTCTAAATGGTAGACCGGTATTAAAATAACTAAATGTGTCTCCTCTTTCCACATTTCCAACTAGTCCACAACTGGGGTGTCAGTGATTCCCATGGCAAGGCCAAGGGGGTGCCCTTCCCAGTGAAATGTCATTCTAGTCATAGAGTTTATTTTTACCATATTTAAGTGAAATGGTAGAGCTGAGATTAGAAGTCAAATATTCCAAACCATGGCTAAAATATAGCCACTGGAAAAAGGTCCTGTGGCAGTGGTTATTTACTGGACAGTATACCTCCTGGAAACTGGTAGCCACTATTGGTGTCAAAGCTTAAGATATTCATTTCATGAACATACCAGAGTGGATTTTTTTTTTTAACTTCTCTCAAAATTTGCAAAAGCGAGGAACTAAGGCTTACTCCAAGGCGTGGTAAAGGGATCAGAACTCAAATATAGTATGTACGACAATCTCAATCGATAAGCGCAATCTCCAGCCCAATTATTTTAAGATGGTCTGTCATTGTGGAGATTTAAAATGAAGCTCCAAAAATCTTCTATGTGACTTGTAATTGTTCTGCTCTCCTAGAGATTTTTTCTTATGTCTCTGCAAACACAATGTGTCTCCAAAGGCACAAAGTGTCCTGTGAAATGAAAATGTGAAATTGGCCACCCTACTATGGGCTGGCAGTGCTAGACCATGGCTGTGAGGTCCATGGGACAGGGGACCCTGTCCTCGGACTCTCAGTGATGGGTCAGCTCTGTGTGGCCCAGGGATGAGGACTCTCCTCCTCTGAACCTTGAAGCACTAGACCATGTATGTGAGGCCCAGGTCAGTGGGGCCTCCTCTCATGGGCCTTAACACATTAGACAACAGCAGTGAGGCCTGGGCATGGACCACCCTCCCCTACGATTAGCAGTGCTAGACCATGGCTGGGGACACAGGGAAGTGGGCCAACACCCCCTGGGTCTCACAGCTCTCACCATAGATGTGAAGCCCAGGGTAAAACTCTTACCCATTTCCCTGGCCCTCACGGCTCTGGATCATTGAGAGGAGAGGGAGAGGGTAGGGTTTGAGGGGGAGGTGGGAGTCCAGGGGAGGCCCCATCAACTGGGCTTGCAGCGCCAGACCATTGTTGCGAGACCTGTGGAAGCAAACTTCATTATGCTGGGCTCTGCTCTCCTAGACTGCACAGCTCTAGACCATGGTTATGAGGCACAGGGTAGAGGGGTGGGAGTATTATCACAGGCCTCCTAGCCATGATCCAGTGCTGCAAGTTCCAAGCGAGGTGGACTACCTCACCTACAACTAGTACTGGGCCACACTGTATTAGGCGCCCAATGTAGCCTAATTAAGGCTGTAATTCATTGTGTAGGCAGTGGACAAGATTGAGTAGATGTTTCTCCTTTGCACCAGGGCTTATGGCACCATTGTTATTTGAAGTGCCTCTCTTTCATGGGGCTTGCAACCACGTTTCAGCAGCTGTGAGGCTGAGGACAGATTATTCCCTGCCCTTTTCATACATGGTTGGATGCCCAGGGAAGGGTGCCCGCTCATGAGCTTTGAGGCACTGGGCCATGGCTGTGAGACCATGGTGGACATTCTTGTGAGTGTATCTATCAAAAGTGCAGCTATAGTACCAGGGTTCGTAGATGGCAGGGACCCAGTGTACCCAAACTATTGCTGTGTTTTACTGTTCAGCATCATTTACTTCTATCAGAGCCCATACTATATCACTGGTCCCTTATCCCATGCACCCCAGAGCCATGGCCCACAGCTGCAAGGCCCAGGAAAAGCCTCTCCTCTCCTCTCCCAGGCTTTATAGCCAGGGTCCAGTGCACAGAGCCTAAGAAAGGGAGCCTTCTGCCCTAGACCTGCCAGCACTGGACCATTACTCCGAGGGTTGAAGCTATTGATAGCATAACAATGCATTCAAATTATTGCTCTATTTTACTGACCATTCAGTGGCCAGAGGGAATGGAGCGAACCATTTACTTGCACCAAGGCTCAATTTACCACTGTTATGCCACAAGTTCCCCTCCACTGAGTCTCTCAACTATGCTCCTCACTGCAAGGCCTCATATCACAGAACCATGACTGTGAGCCCCCTTGCAGGGGCGTATCTAATAATAGTGCAGAAGATGCAGGGGAAGTGGAACACTAGGGTGTTAGGTCCCCAGTGTACACAAATTGTGGGTGTATTACAGGACTATGGCTGTGAGGGCCATGGGAAGAGGCCCCTTCCATGGGCATATGTATAGTTAGTGCAGCAGGTACAATGGCACGGGCCCCCAGGGGTGTTTTGAACCCCATTTATCCAAATTATGTATTTATTTTACATCCATCTTGTGGATCAGAGGGAGGTGCGAGTGGTCTATTTACCTCGCCTTAACCGGGTCCCATGGTAACATTGCTACATCACTGGCCCGCTCCCCTATCAAACCTTTTTTGCTTGTCAAGGAAAAGAGTCAGACAAGCAATTTTATCTATATGTGATTTAAAACAGTTTAGCTAGGAAGCCTGGAGCAGCCCAGCCCACTGACATGTCTTAACACAGATTCTCTGTACAGAGGTGAAGGAGGCCAGCATTTGCTAACAGGGTTGTTAAAATGCAGGACTGTAAACTCTGAGAATGAAAACCCCCAGAACAGGCAGCACTCACCCTAAAATCTTTACTTTAAGACAAAATCCAGTCGGCCCATGAAATAATGACAAATATGTAGTTAAAGGTACAGAAACAATATGATTTGCCTAAGATCAAACAATTTGGTCAAGAAGAACCAAAATTGCTTGTTCAAGACAAATAACTTTTCCAGTATGCTTTATATGTTGAAGAGAATATGGGCCTTATTTAGGACAGGCTGTAATAGGATAAAAAAAAACAAAATGAATTCAGTGATTTTTGGTAATCTCCATATATACACCTTCTTGGTGAAACTACAATCACACTAAGGGCTGTCTTAGATTTCGGCGGACGGGTTACTCTGCTACAATGGTGACCGATAGCCAGTCTGCCAATATATAAATCCCACAGGATACAATGGGATTTATGTTTGGGCGGGCTATCCCTCACCCTTGTGACACAGTAACCTTTCTGCCGAAATCTAAATCAGGCCCAAAGTATCCTGCAAAATAAAAATGGAAAGTTGACTTCTGTCCCGGGAGGATGCCTGTGGATTGCGAAGTTGGAGCCTGTTCTTCACTTTTAGAAGTTAGAGATTGATTTGTGCCATCAAGGGATCACAGTTATAACTGATGCTGGAAGGTCCAGGGGAAAAAGGGCTCTCCCCTGTGCCTTGCAGTGCTGAACCAGGGCGAGAAAGGCTCAGGGAAAGGCCCTCCTTTTTGTGGGCCCCACAGACATGGTCAAGCCTTGACATTGCATGCCTCAAGAGGGCCATAACCTGGCCATGCAATGCTAGGCCATGTGTGTGATCCCCAGGAGGGGCCTTCTTCCTTGGACCTCACACTTGATCAAGCACTGTGAGGCTCAGAGAAGGGGCAATCTGATTACTTCCGAAGTTCAAGGAATATTGCTTTCCAGTTACTTTCCTCTCTACAAACTGATGTTAATGTCCACAGAGCCCAGTTACACCAATGCGCTTTACTGATGCCGATTATAGAGTGGCTCACTGCCAATATGTTTTCCTTCCTAAAAACGCAGCACTGTTTTAAGAATTATGTTTGTCCCTGGTCTTTTGGGCATAAAAAAATTATTCTCCTGGCCAGAGCCTGGTGTCCCCTATATCAAGCGAGGCTACCCAAGGGGGTCTACCCCCAATGTATCTCAAAAATGTTAACTGAATTTACATCATGCTAATTTACAGGAGGAAATGCACACTAGCACCATGTAAGTATATATGAATAATTAGTATCAGAATATTTGAAGACTTCAGAGGCATTCATTGATGAGGGTCTTGTAGCCATGACTCAGGGCACACAACATCAAACCCTTTTTGCTTGTATAAGATTGTATTCTGGTAGTTTCTAGTATTTTACAGTGACTTGGGTGATGTGATTAATAGAAGGTAAGCTATTTCAACTGTTTTATTTGCCTTTATGTATCTTTCTTGCTCAACAACCTTCAGTGCCACATATTAATGTTGCACTGGGTATCTGGAAAACCATCTTGGAATGTAAATCCACACTGTACCCCCTTAAGGGCATTCTACATGCTGCAGCACACCTAGTAGCAAAAGAAATAGACTACATAGTTCCACCCTGATGGAAATCCACAGGGTCCCCTTCATTGTTCCCTCTAAAGTGCACGCTTGACCGTGCATGCACCTTTGATTTCTCTCCGCGCAGACACCTACAAACACTGCGCACCACAAAGGATTCCTCTGCATTTGGAAAGTGTTAATTGGAGCCTTTGTAAAGTTGCCTTAGTTGAAGCTGCGCTGCTGAATGTATTTTTAAAGACATGTTTTTGTCTTTAAAAATGCTAATCGAGGAAGTGTTAACAACTGCAGGGAAAGTCAGTCCTGAAGCAGCAGGAAAGCAGCCACAGAGCCTTCAGTGCATAGTCCAAAATGCAGAATACCTCGGGGAATTGTGGCAGCAGTCAGATATAAACGTTCTATGGAAGCTAGGGCAGTCATGTGTCAGCCATCAGTAGCATCCCAGAGGGTGAAACTTTACACCTATATTAAGGCCAGCAGTTTTGTACTCTGATAGTTTTAAAACTCATCCGGCAGACAGGGCTGTGTATTTTTCACAGCTGAAACTCCTCTTATTTTAAAAAGCAACATGGATAGAAATAGTGCCGCAGGTGCAGTGGTGCCAGAGCCAGGTCTGCACTGTACCCTCCGGTGGCTCTTAAGTTAAAGTGTGATTCAAAACTCCTCTGATTTTCATTGTTGTGGATTTTCATAGTTTAAAAAAGAATCTGTAAAACTGATCCTCACAGTCCTACTACTTAGATAATTATTTTTTCAGTGTCTTCCATCCAAGGTATAGGCTAGGCAATACAGAGAGGTACCACGTTCCTATATCCTTAATGACAGGGCCACTGGAATTATTTGGCCAGGGTGCACCAAATTATGTGGCAAGGTGGACTGAATTATGTGGCAAGAAAAGGCAAATTGTGCTGCTCAATGCTGCACATTTTGTGATAGTATTTCTTCCTTATTTTGGCATTTTTGAACAGTTTATCACTGTCTGGACAAAGGGATCGCTGGATTAGAAACAGTTTAACACCCAAATACAGCAATAAACAACAGAAAGGGGGGGGGGGGGGAAGGAAGTCAACCTTTGCAAAAGGTCTTCCACTGGATGACAATATGCGTTGCTGCATTTTTAGTAACATATGATCTGTTGGACTAGACATAATATTTTTTTGTTAAAAATGGCAAACTATGTAGCAGATGATGGATTATATGGCAAATGCAGCAAAACCACAGATATGTGGGAAATGCTGCAATTGCAAAATTGCTTAATTCCAGTGGCCTTATAGTATGAAAATGCTTCGAAAAAAAAGCCAGAACCAGAATCCTTTGCAGTACTCTATGTAATTTTTTTTTCTTACTGAAGTTGACACAGAGAGCGAATCAACAGATATTTTTAAATCGCATTTATAATTTTATAACTTTATGCATGATGGTTATCAGCTTTTGTGCACTTTGCCGGATATGGTGTGAAGCCTATAGACCTGAATTGTATAATGGGAAAGGTTATGTTGGATGCCATATATCTGATCTGTTTATTTTTTATTTATTTTTTTAAGTTATGACAACAGCAGTAGACCTGGCTTGATTAGCATGAAAAGCATTTGTTAACACCAATACGCCTATAATGCGGGACTGTTATAATATTGTGCTTAAGCCTGTAGGCAGGAATTGACTTGCATAGAATTTCACAGATTGCCAAAATAGGCAAGGGGCTTGGTGTTGGTGACTGACTCAAACCAAACTGTGGAGATAAAAGATTTGCACTATGATGGTCCCTGGTACGCCTTAGGTTGTTTTTTTTTGTTTGTTTTTTTAATTTAGACAATGGCAAATTTGCATATAGTTTATTGATGGGTGCCTTGCAGGAAAGTCTATGCTTAGTACAGCTGGATTGCCTCTATTACAGTGACCACTAGCAAAAGCTATAGACCTGAATGATTCAATGGGAAATTTTATTTCATATGCCATAGGTCTGTTCCGTCTCTTATGAAAATTTCTGACACAGGAAGTAGAACTGACTTATTTATTTATATTTCATAATAAACGTGTCAAAGCCAATAGGCCCGTATGGGTGGACTGTTATGGCACCTGCCTGCAGATGTTTTTTGTTATAGGCAATCTCACAGATTAGTTTTTAGGCAGGGTTTTTTTTTTTTTTTTTTGCTGATTACCCCTTTGACAAAACTTAGGGGTACAAGATTTATACTGTAATAATCCTTCCTAGAATCACTTCGGAAGGTCTGGCAATCTAAGTTGTCTGCCAAGATCTAATGATAAAAAAAAACATACCACGGCTATACATACCAGTGATATACCACTTCAGTCGTTGACTCTCTTGCCACGTAAGTGATATTTGTCTGATCACATGTGCACAGCCACTTGAAAAGGAGTGCACTTCAGTGGCAAGGCTAGTGGGCCAGTTCTTTGGTTTTCCGTTTTCTAGTTACAGGCCCCTTTGCATTTGTTTCAGTCTCCTCTTTTTATTGTCATCATTAAAGCAGGTTACAGCTCCAAAGACAGTTCTAATTGGCTGCTTTCTTGTCGTTGACTTCATCTGCAGTGTACCGCAACATGTACAGCCACTGCATCTAAACCACCTGACCGTCATGGAAGGATATTGTCAATAAGGTATCATTGTTTTTACCATTGCCGAATGGACAACATGTTGGTTTCTAACTTTGGCAGTCAGATTGAACTATAAAACTATACAGAACGTACAGCACTATTGCAAGATAGCCACTCTATGCGTTAAGTTTGTTATTTCAAGCATACGTCTGACATTTTCAGGCGATAGCATGTTTTCATTTTTTTACTTCTACGCTTTTTATTTATCTTGCTGCTGAGTTTGTGCATGAATTTCATTGCGGTTGTGTAAATGGGTGAATGCAAGTGTATCAGTGATGAATGAGATCAGGGATGAGTAATAGAATACATGTATGATGACTTAGGACCTGATTAGGAGGATGGCGGTCTTAAGACTGCCAGCCTCGCGCTGGCAGTAAGGACCGCCGCTGCTGTGGCAGTCCGACTGCCACATTACAACCCTAGCGGTCAGACCACCAGGGTATCGCTGTCTCCGCCAGGATTGGTGATCCCAACAGGCAGACAGTGGCGGAGGTCAGAATCAGCCAGGGCAGACCTTTATGCAGCGCAAACCTGCTGATTTAGACCTGGTTCTCCATCAGCCTTTTCATGGCGGTATCACCTCCATGAAAAGGTTGGCGGAGAACAGGTGTAGCGGGCCATGGGGGGGGGGGGGGGACCTGCACTGCCCGTGCACTTGACATAGGAAGTGCAGTGAGCCCCTCCCCAGCACCCTGTTCAGACAGTGAGCATTGCGAGGGTGCTGGTGCACCCTGCGGCTGCAACCGCAGTACGAGACAGCGACAATAAGCCACCACTTTCCCGCTGGGCTCAGGGGCGAAAACCTTGGTTTCCGCCCAGCAGGAAAGTCATAATGGTCCAGCGGGGAGGTAGCCAGCATGGTGGCAAACTTCCTGTCGAAGTTCAGGGGACAGGTTATCCGTCCGCTGGACTCATAAGCCCTTAGTCATTGATGGGTGTAGGACCAGAATAAGGAGGCACTTTCATTTATGAGCCAGACCTATTGACGTTGCCAATGCTTGTTATCAACCTTCAAGTGGTAGCTAGTCAATTTTCTTAGTTGGCCACCCGATCACTCATCTGCACAAACAAGCTAGAAAGGTGTGCACGCAAACATTCTGTTGCTGCACACAAGAAAGAAACATTAGAGGGAACACTGTTCCTCTTGATACCCTGTACCATCTGCAAAAACAGACGTGTAATCTACAAAGCCATTACAATGCATTAACACTAAACAAACTACCTTTCCTATGCCTGGATGATTTTCTTTTACCCTGTGCAGCACTCTGCTGCTTTTTTACTAGATTTGCATTATAAAGATACCACATACATACAACTGGCAGTCCCGTCTACTTGGACAACAATCTTGTAATCTCCAGTGGCTTTCTGCACACTCACAGCAAGGACATCTTAGGATGGAGGAAGTGTTAAAAATAAAAAAGTTAAAAGGCCTTTCCTACCTATGCACCAAGGATTTAGAACCATATCCACTTTTACAGCTCGAACCAGCAACAGTTTAAGAAACAGCTGAACACGCAACTCTTTGAAAACACTACATCATGATGCAGTAACAGTCCACCATTTACTACTCCTATCACGTTAACTTCCTCTTTGACACTGTATAGCACTCTCCAACCTTTTGGCTAGGTTCACACTATATAAATATGCATATATAATGCACTAATCTGGAACTAACTTGTTAACAATTGATTAAAGATATAACTTTTGGAGAGACTTAGGCCAAGCCTTTCCACTCAGAGTGACTAATATAAAGTAACTCCACTTAGAAGAACTTTAAAATATATTTATTCATTTGTGTTATGTTTTTATTGTTTGACTGATATCTACATCAAGAAAGTCGCTTCTTGCAAAATCACTTCAAAAGCAGCCAATTGTAACACTTCCTGTAATATTCTACTTCATGTGACACTGTATGCAAATTAGGGGCCTCACAGATTCTCATTCCCCGCGGTGCCTCCGCCAGACTTTTCATTGCAGTATCACCTCCATGAAAAGGTTGGTGGAGAAAAGGTGTAGCGGGCCACAGGGGGGCCAAAAGATGTAGATCTGGCCCTGACTGCCATGGGTGTAGAAGTGTAGGGTTGCGGGGGATGCATCCCCCCCAGATTTTGGGGTCTGGGGGACAAGGGGACAAAGAATTTCCCCTCTCACTTCAATGATTTGCATGGCAATTAGCGCACAAAAGCGCTACTTATAATGGCTCTGCACTTGAACTGCCTCCAGTTATCAGTGTCTGATCTGATGGTCATGGAATGAAGAAGTCTCAGGAGGCCACCTACGCCCTCTGCACTTTCGTTTATGCTGTTTACAGCTGCCCCCATTAAGCACCTGTGAGAACAAAGGGAGAGAGGAGGAGACAACAGTGTTTGCTGATTGCTGCCATCCTCGTCTCTACCCCTACCTGCTGCCGCCTTGAAGAAAAGACCTGCAGGACAATGAGGTAGAAGTAAAAAGGGGACAAAATCTCACTCAGCCTGACGCATGCAGGCTAGAAAGGAGACTCTGTGAAATGCAGTATTTGTAGTTGCCAAGAATCACACTATTTGGTGAATCAGGGAAGGCGAGATTGTGCCCAGATTTTACCTTACTTCACTACACAATCTAACATTTATGCTTAGTTGTTTTTTATCTACTTAGAGAAGGGATAGATTACAACGTGGGTAACAGGTATAAATCACGTTTCATTTTGGGCAGTTTTGCCTAGCGTTATTATTATTGTTAGCACATTGAAGTATATTAGCTTTTCGGTTTATAACATTCTTGTTTCTCTAGTATTATATTTTTTATTAATTTTCAAGTTTCATGAGTACAGACAGAAACAACTGGAAAATAAAGAATAACAGTTACATGTTGATACATTGGTAATAGGTCCACTGGAATTATGCAGTAGAAGAGGGACAAATTAGGTGGAAGGGTTGACTGAATTATGCAGCAAGCAGAGAAATTATGCAGCACGTGATAGTATTTTATTATTTTGTCACTTTTCCACTTGTTAACACTCTCTGGGCTTAGGCTACACCTCCTTAGTACCAGTTTAACACCTAAATATAGCAACAAACAAAAGAAAGGTTACCAGTCACATTGTGCAAAGGGCCTTCCACTGTGCAGTAACTCATGTCACTGTGTTTTTAGTAACGTTTTAATTCGAAATTTTTTGGTATAAACCTGCAGATTATTCAGCAGATGATGGATTTTGTGGCAAATCCATAGTTATGTGAAAAACACTGCAGCGCACCAACGCATAATTCCAGTGGCCCTGTTGATAGCCAATCAAGCCATCAGCAATACAGTGTTTGTATCATTGCATTAGCAAACATCTGCATACATTTCACAATGTTACAGGAAAATACAGTGAGTGCAGACCGTGCCCATAAAAACACGTGTAAAAGGCCATAAGTAGCAAGGTGCAGTTTGACTATTGCAGCAGTTAGATGACATTGTATTCTAGTCTGTCAGATATCGGAGTAATGGTAGCATTTCATGGGCATAGAATCCTTACTCTGATATGTGGGTTAGGCTAGAGGAGGTTGATGGTTCAACATTGCCCTCTTCTGCAGCATACAAAAAAAAGGTACATAGCAGACCTTGAATATCTTTGAGTCTCAAGGAAGTGAGTGGTAGTTCTGCATATTTTTCATTCTGTGTTAAATAGGGCAAGGCATTCCAGCCAGCCTTCTGACGTGCATCATAATGGATTCATCGTGGATATTCCATTTCACACACCTCCAAGTAATGTAGGTGTGGCGGACAGAGCACAGGTACGGGAGATGGGGGTGTGAAGGTTCAGTGTGCAGGTTCACCCAGTTTTGCATGAGGTTATAATGTTCAGTACATAGTTCTTAATATGAGGGATTAACTACCCCCTGCCAGACATTATAAGGAGTTCATAACCATGTAGAGGAAGAAGGGTAAAGGGTGGGGTCATTAGGTTAAAGCCTACCAGACAGTGCAGCTGTCTGGTTTGCTAAAGACATTTGGAAATCTTCCCTGGGAATGCATTCCGCCAATTGCTTACCATTAGCTTTGTAACTCACATTTGCTTCGACACAGCACTCTGCACCACTGCACTCTGTGCCACTGCAATCTATGAGGTGCCACTCCACTCTGTGCCCCTCTACTCTTCACAGCTCTAACCTACTGCACTCTACTCTAAACCAGTGCACTCTACACCACTGCACTCTAGACCACTCTACAACATTACACTCCTTGATACCTCACTCTGACACTCTACTCCACTCTGTGCCACTGTACAACACTTTACTCCACTCTGTGACTCTCTAAGCAATTCTTTCTAAGCCACTTCATGCCACTTTACTCCACTCTATTCTATGACATACTACTCCACTCTGTGCCACTCCATTCTATGCCACTTCAATCTACAAGTCTACTCCACTCTACATTTTATGCTACAATGTACTATGCTCAATGACACTCCACTCTCTACGCCACTCCACTCTTCTTTATGCCTCTCAACTCTACACCACTCTACTCCACTCTATGACACTACTCCACTCTACTCACTCTGTGACATTCTACACCACACTAACCGATGAGACACTACGGCACACCATTCTCCTTGACGCCATTAACTTTTAGCCATGCTGAACAATAGCCACACTAGTGTGCACGTGGCTAAAACATATTGGCAAAGCCAACAGCTTTTGCAAAGGCGAGACCTACTGGCTTTGCCATTGCCTGTTTATAAGGTATGGAACTCCGGGGTGACTTGCAATATCCTTATCATGAACACCATGGGGGGTACATTATCCCACATAATACATGGTCATACCATCAACTTTCTCACAAACCACTTAAAATGCTAATGCATAGCTTCTGTCATTGTAAGCTACTAAAATAGAGCAGAAGAAAGAAAAGCAACATTTCATTTGTTGCTTTAAACAGCTACATTAATTATGTTCCGTGACCTGACCTGCCTTTCACCCTGGCTGCTGGCTCTGGCAGAAGGCATAAGGACATCAGAACTCAACAGTAATAACATTATAATTGTCAAGTTCTGATGTCATTCTTAATAATCGGTGACTTGGTGCATCACACATAGCTGATTATAAAGAAATTAGTGACTGCTGTTTATACAGGCATTACAGAATCCCATGTATTATATAGCTTGTGACACCAAAAGCTTATTTAGTGTAAATGCTGTTTTGACTGATGTAGAGCTGAGCTGCCCAAGATCACACAGAGGAGTAGAAGTGTTATTAGAACTACTGTTTCAGAGCACAGTTTACAATTGTTGTACCTGATCGATTTTGATATCTCCAGTCCGAGTTCAGTTTGAATGAGGCGAGGGGCATGATCGGCGTGGGGCACAAAGGGTTTTGTTATTCCATTTTTCTCTCCTACCTTTATTTGCTTGGTTCACAAAAATGCAAGGTTAATCAGTGTGCTTTTTTCACCTTTAGTCTAATTACTTTGTGAATATAAATAACAATAAAAACATATTTTTAAATTGTGACAACATGCCTTCCCGTCGCCCTATTTCAAGTCCAAACTATAGGATTGTGTACATTTATATGAGCCTGCAATTCGTAAACAACGGGCGATTTTTATAGGACCAATAAAAAAAGTCCCCAAGGCTGTCCCTGTCCCCCTTAGAAATGTATGGTCTCCTACGCTCCTGCTGACTGCAGTTGCCTGTTTCTGATATTAACCTTGTTTCACTTTGCTGAAGCCTACAGGCACCTGCGTGCATTCCCAATTGCAGGTCATATTACCATTTCATTTACCTTTAAGGTATGGGATTTAGGCTGGTATTATTTTCATATAAAGGTGACAGCTCTGCCGGTCATGTTTTGGGATTCACCTATAAAGCAAGAGCTGCGACTATGAAGGAGGGGTAATGGAAAATTGGCCACTCTACTTCATAGAAATGACTGAAGGCACAGGGGTCGCGAATCCATCCCTCCCTGTTGATTGAGGAGACTGTCCTCATTAAGGCTGAAAGCCCATCCCCATTACCCTTCAAGCCCGTGACCCTCACCAGCATCACTGCCTCGTTCAGCCCCGGCAATTTGTCGAAAGGCCGCAAAGTCGCCATATCTCTCACTCGCTCCCGCTGGCTTTTCAAACCTCTCCAAACGCCTTTACGCAGTTCTCTATTTCGTAAGCGTGCGCGCTTTTACGTTAATTCTATTTGGTATCCATGTTTGCTCCAGGCACTCGTGCAGCAAATTGTGGAAGGTAAGTGCCACGCCCCTTAACGGATATTTACACAGCAGCACTGACAGCAACGCCCAACCGACATACGTGTTTGCTTGTGCCAAAAAAAAGACTGCTGCCCTCTTTCTGGGACGTTGTGAAACCTGCGATTGTGATGGCGCCTGACTACAACATGGCCGCCTCAATAAAATTAAGGACTCGGGCAGAGGAAATGAAGGCGTAACCAAAGACGTCGAAGTGTTGCAGTACTGACAGCACAGGTCTCCCTGAACATCGCAAAGTCTCCATAGGTTCATTCTTTGACAATCTGGCCTTCCGTTGGTTGGGTGGACGGTTGACCTCAATCTCATCAAGATTGTGGGAATGCTAAAAAAGAACCTGTCACCGTCGAGATAATACACTTTGAAACCTATTTTAGGCGGACTTGAGGAGTACATTATCGGATGCACGTTATTTTTACGGACATATGCCTAATGGAAAAAACTTTCGATAATACGACCTGCTATTAACTGAAATGCAAAGACTGACTGCAAGGCTCAAAACACAGTATTGAGCTATGTGGCACTGCAGTATGTTTAGGGAAATTAATCGAGTTGGTTCTAAAGTAAACAAAGACCACAACCTCCTGATGGATTGGAATGTTAATAGAAAATTGTAGAATGGTGCAAGGGCTGCTACAAGGCCATGCTATTGCAGACATGCCAATGTCAGAAATTATCTCTTGTTTTGTAGAACGTACGCGCTAGCCTTTGGAAAGCATGCGATTGACGTGCAGCGTTGTCGCAGGAAGAAAGAAAGAGGTGGGGGTGGAAGGGGCAGGCAGAGGGAGAGAGAGATCAGAGCCTGCGCCGCCTGCTGCTGCGGTAGTTGCCCTGGCAACCGAAGATGTGGGATTCAGTCCCCTGAATGTAGGTAGAAATGATAGAGACAGGGTGACACAGCGAGATGGAGAACGAGAGATGCGAGTCCTCGGAGGGATAGCACGTACCGAGGAAATACTCCACTGGATGTGGAGTATCCATCTCTCAGGCTTAGCACCTGCTATTTTCTGAAGAACCTGTAGGCTGGAATTGGTATTTTGAATACGTGTGGGTTTGATGTCTTATAAATGCCTTTTATTTGATTTGACCTGGGACACAGAAGAGGTTCTGCGCCCCCAAGTATGACATTGGACAGTGACTGGCACCACCTTCCTACTCGAACATCCTGAAGAAAGGACAACTGAAGGTGATGTGACATTCAGGCGGGGAGGTGGACTGGAGCTTATTGAAGATTCAGAAATTGCTTGCCCATTACTCATTGGAAAGAGTTTATCCACTGCATGTGTTCAATATCTAATTACCATTGAAAAGAGCGAATCCACTGCTTCTGCGGACAGTGCAGTTAGCATCGGAGAGGAAGTATCTCCTCCTGCCACTGGTCCAGGCTTCATCAGAAGATGCTTATCCATCAGTGCTGCCCACGGTCCAAGTATCTTCGGAAAGGGATTATACTTAGCCTTTGACAGTTACCATTGGACAGAGTCTACATATCACTTCTGTCGACGTTGCAAAAATCATTGAAGGACCGAACAAATGTTCCAGTTGGGCGATCCATTCATTATTCAACGTACCTGCCGATGCACCACTGGGATTCAACGAGTCCTTATCAATCGCTCCTGCTTAGTCCTATGTTCTTCGCTTCAATACTGCGGGCGAGGCACACAGTGATACCCCTAGCTGAGGCGGTAAGAGAGGTGCATCATCAGAGCTTTCTGCGGTTTTCAATATCCAAGTAGCGGCGTTGCAGGGCCGGACTGAGGGCACAGGGGCAGCCGTGCGTGAGCTTCGGTAGTGGAAAAGCACAGGGTGCTGTAGATGATTGACTTGAATTGTCGGAGCTGTTTGTGGCTCACACTACTGGAATAATAGATATGCCGCGGAGCATGTTTGAGGGCCCTTGGTACAGCTGTTTGTGGGTTCAGCCACGAGAATGCCAGTGAGTTCTGCGTATTAGGAATGCTGTGCACTGACAGAGCCCCGTGTGGGTCTCAGTATTGGTGACGTAGGCGTACATGTTGATTTCCAGGTGCTTTGTTAGATCGTGGTGTGTGGGTCTTAAGAGTTACATCGAAGGGATGCTTAGTAATCAGGTGCATTGACAGTGCTGCATGTGGGTTCCAGTAGTGAAAGAGCAGAAGTTCTTCAGGTCAGAAGTGAGGTACATCTGCAGAGCTGTGTGCTGATCCGAGGGACTGACATATCAGGGGGTGCTGCAAGTCAGGCCTGGTGTCTTCACCGTTCCACGTCAAGGTTGAGGTATACTGGCAGAGCTGTTTGTGTTGTTCAGTACTGCACAAGCAGTGTGTGCTGCAGGTCAGTTCTGGGATGTATTAATAGAGTTGTACCAGAGACTAGAACAACAGAGTGTTTCCCTGTCAGATTTTAGGAGCTTTGGAACACCTGTATATGGAGCTCAGTCTTGGAATGGGAGAAGACGACGCACCTCCAGATTGAGGTGCATAAGCAGAGCTGTGTGTCAGCCTCACTGCTGAACTGCCAGCGGTTCTGCAGACAGGATGGAGGTTATTAGCAGAGCTGCACCTGGGCCTTAGGCTTGAACACAGCGTGTGCCGTAGGTCAAAACTGAGGTGCATGGTACAGCTGCGCGTGGGTCTCAATGATGGAATTCGGGCCAGATTTGAAGGATTAAGGTATATTCAGTGCTTAATTTGAGCCGGTGCGGGGCACGGCCCTTATTTTTGAGGGACAGTACTTATTTTTCTGCCTCATGCATTTACTTCAAGCAAAAGACACATATGGGAAAGACGGAGCAAAGAAAGTTGGAAAAGCATCTCAAAGAGAACAAGCAGAAAGCTGCAAGAGTGAGCTGAAGGGACAGGGAGTGGCTGTAAATGGATTAAATGGGCCGAGATGGCTTCAGGATTATGATGCCTCAGTGTTCTATGCTTGCACATTTAATTGCAGCAGCCGCGTTTTCAGAAGAGAGGTTTGGGCACCAGCACGTTTTTATTTTCAAATTAAGCACTGGGAGCATTAGTACACCTGCGCGTATTTCTCAGAACTCAAAGAGCAGGGTATGCTGCAAGCCAGGTTTTCGATGCACAGGCAGAGCACTCTGTGGTTTCTGAATAGCAGAAGGCGATGACGGTTAAGACTGAGGTTTACAGACAGAACTTTCAAGGACTAAAATAGTAGGCGGGTGCCGCAGGTCAGGTCTGTGGTGTAAATTTGGGAAAGCTGTATTGCAATGAGGTACTGACTCAATTGAGATTTGAGTGAGGTTGAGTGTTAAAAGAAAATTTGTAAATTTTACTTAGAAGGGGGCGTGGGATTGGAGTTAGGTAGGCTAGGCCCATGGAATACAGTTTAGAGTGACACACTGGCTAAGTTGTATGGTTAAGGCACAGAGACTTATAGGGTAGATTGCAGTAGCAGTGGAAACAGATTGAGGCAGAACAGCTGCTAATCTGAACGAAACGTAGCAGTGGCCCGATGAATGGGGTGAGGTGCAGTGATTTGACCTTATGCTCGTTAAATCATCATGAGGTATGCACTGCCCCCCTTGGCTTATCGAGTGGAGTGACATGAGTCAATGGCTCGTAGTGTTCAGTGATCTAGAGTGATCCCACAGGTATGGGACATAGTACAGTTACTCCAGGACCTGTAGACTGGGTTAAGCAGTGAAGCCGAGTGACCCATCCCCCACCACAGGTTGATGTGTGGTGCCCTAACCCTTTGACTCACAGGTGGAATTGAAGTAGTGTCACACTTCACCACTATATTGCAGTGATATAGTTTGACCGCCTCAGGTCTTAAGTCTGAGAAACCCATTGGCTGTTTGTGGGGTAAATTCCCAAATCCGGTTCATAAACTGCATTGAGATACAATCCAGATTGAGGTATATTGGCACTGCTACTTGTAGATGGTAGTGCAGTAGCGTGAATACACAGAATTACCTTGACTAACCCCATGACCTGTAGACTTGCATGAGGCAGTCATCCAATTGAATGGTTTACATCAACTGACTCCTTGGTTTAAACACTGGATTGAGACAGAGTTACCCAGTGGCTTCTGAAGTGGATTGAGCTGTGGGTTGTAGAGTATCATGAAGTAGAACGAGTCCGGTCATAGACCAGAGTGATGTGGAGGGAGTCCTTGGTTTGTAAATTGTTGGGAGGTAAAGTCACCTCATGCTTCAAACACCTGAGTGTGGTTGAGTGACCTCTAGGCAAGTAGATAAGAGTGAAGAGAAGAGACACCATATCTTGTAGACTGGAGTGAAATAGAGTGACTGAAAGGAATTGGAGTGAGGGAGATAATTACCTGGCTCATAGATTGAGGTAACATCACCCCACCAGATAGTGTAAATTAAGTGACCTGTTGGCGTGTGGCCTGGTTTAAAGTAGAGTGACCTCATAGATTATTGAGTGCCATGTGGACGAGTCACCCCGTGACTCGTAGACGGAAGAGTGGTAAAGTAGTCCATTGTCTTGCAGACTGAAGTGATACGTGTATACTGCATAGGTAGTAGACTGTATTGAGGTGGTAGGAACTACTGGTCAAAGAGGGATTTGATCTGTACTAGTCATCGCGTGGCTCGTAGATTGATTGAATAGCCCTTCAGATTGTTAATCGGAATGAAGACGAGTGACACCATTGCATGGAGATTGGGGTCAGATAAAGGGATCTTATGACATGTATACTGAAGTGGAGTGACCTCATGAATTGCAGATTATTATTATTTCCTACAAGCTTTATTGGGTTTTACAAAGCTCAGTCAATGGCAAAAATACAACATGACACTGGTAAGTATACAGGCTGCACCTTAGTTTAATGAAAAAAAGTTGTTCTATCGTGTACGAGTTGCAGATTAGTATAAGGTGGTAGATACACCCCGTAGCCCATAGACTGGGGGCAGTAGGGTTAACCACTGGAACATATTCTGGTAAAACTTAGTGTGGCTATCTTGCTTATAGAATGGAGTAAGGCAGAGCAACTTCGTGTTAATTACTAAACTGAGGTAAGATATGATTAAAGGTTTGAGGGGATAATCGAACAATGCCTTGTGTCACAGACTGGATATAGGTAAACTTTTCTTATGCCTCTCCAATTCTTTGCATGGCCCTAATCCTGCCTGTCTTCTTCCTGCAGCCATGCCTCACTTCTTGGACTGGTTTGTGCCGCTCTACCTCATTTTTTCCATTCTTATCCTGATGGGCTTCGGGGCTTGCATCTACTACTTTGAGCCCGGCCTTCAGGAAGCCCACAAGTGGCGCAACCAACGGCCTATCGTGAGGCGCGATCTCCGCAAGACTATGATGGTGCGGGACAACCTGGCCTTCAGGGTGCCTGATGCCTGAAAGAAGACATGAGCACTCCCATCCAAGTTGTACAGAGGTTCTTGTCCATGGACGGTGGACCAGAGACTTCTTTGGTGGTAGCAGAAGATGCTGGTCACCCTCTCTGCCTTAGTGACATCACCCAACTATTTAGTACCAATAGTTTGCCCATCTTTTGTCATCTTTAGCAATGCCCACATTTTCTGGTCATTAATCAGTGTCTTATTTTATCATCCATTTCCACATCTGCTCATCAAGCATCTTTTATAGATCTTGTGATGTCTCTTGTTCCATTCTTCTTGTTTTTTCTCCTCTTGTCAAAGTCTTTCTCACCTCTTTAAGTGTCTCATCCTCGTGATAATCTTCAGGAATGTGGACTCTTCAAGACTTGTTCAGCCATGTCTTATATTTATGGTCATTCTTCAGTTCAGTCACTTCCAGTCATCTCCAGCCATTCCTTGCCTTTATGGTTGTCTTCTGATATGACCAAAACTATTAGCCATCTTCAACCATTTTTAGGTCTGGCTTAGAGATGGCATTAGCTGTTTAACAGCAAAGAAACTATAAATAAAAATACACACACATAAACATAGATACAGAGGCTTTTTGTCAACCCTCTTCATCCATTGCTCAGCTGCCATTCACATTTTGCTTTTGCCCACCAAAGCATACAACATCAGACAATGGGTCTGTTCACTTCAGCCATTGTCTCTTTGCAACCATGACTGACAGAATTGTTCTGATCAGACAGATGAGCGCACTCAACTAACAAGAAGTGCACTTCTTGGGCTTGTGGCCCAACAGTTTACCATGTTAATGCCTTTTTATTTCCTCTCTTTAAATACACTGTTTGCATTAGTCATCCTCGTGTGTTAAACAATTTCTCTGGGTTACAGTACCATAGCAATACTAGTCATACTTTCCTTTGCTGTGCATTAAAGTGAAAAAAGGATTTCTATAGTTGTTCTAAGTACATCTATCTACCTAAATTTATAAATGATGACCAATTTATTCTTACATTTCGAATTTGTATTTGCAAGCATATGCCCACCAGCTTTAGGCAACTACATATATTCTTTTTTTTTGTCTTCGTTTTATTTTTGTGGCATGTGCTTGCATTTAAAAATAAACCAAAAATTAACCTTGGCGCCAGCTTGCAAAGGTCCTTCCTATTGGCTTTGTGAAAGGTTTCTGATACATCTGTTTATTATTTATTATTCTTCAGTCTAAACCCCTCAGTCCTCTCTAAACATGCTGGTTACCTTCAACCATCCCAAACCATTCACCCACCTCCAGTTATGCCTTGTCATCTTGGTTGTGTTCAGCCGTGTCTCATGCTACTCTCTGTTCTGGTTACCATACAGTCATGTCCTTCCATACCTCTTCCAAAACCTCAGATGATTCTTATCACTTGCTGCAATGACAAGGATTTGTGGCTCTCTTCCACCGTATCCCACCCTTCCAGTTATCTATGGTTATGTATTGTCCTTCAGTTTTTTTTCAGCCGTGTGTCATCTTACAAGTCATCATCCATCCTATCAACCCTTCCCATCATCTCCAGCCCAGGAATGAACACATGGCTCTCTTCACTTCCAACCCTCCCAATCAGCATTGGCCATGTCTGCCTCTCACAGTCATATTCCACTACTTATTTACTATGTAGTGTTGTATAGCACCACACACAGACATAATTGTCTCCAAGGTGAATGGGAATTACATGGGGATTCAGCTGGCACATCAGAGGTGTCCAAATATTTAGTGATTTCAAGTCTGAAGTTGGAAAAAGCAGGTGTCGTAGAAATGGATCAGCCCAAGGAGCATCAGCTGTAACGGTAAATCGGATGGTCAAAAATCTACCACAAAACTACTTAACAAATGATAACAAGGTGGTAAACCCCTGACCAGAAAGAGACATGGAATTTAGTGAACAGGTCAGGGTGTTGGTAAATGACAGTTGCACCTAGTTCTCATGTCATTTTCAATTATTCCCTGTCCTTATGCGCATCTTTCACCAAACATCTCTCATATTTACGTTTTTTCCAGGCATCATTATTTTATCAGAAGTGTTTATACATTATGGTCATGTTCAACCAAGGAAAGCATTGTCATGATCACCGCCATATCTTGTTCTTCTGACCATGTTTTAGCATGAGGTCTAGTTTATGTGGATAAAATCTATGTTTTGGTTAGCATGTATACCATTCTCCCCATAGCTGACCGTTCAATCATTGTCTCCTTATGTGATCTCTAGGTTTGTCTGTAGGTACTGATCATTGTCTGATGAAATGATGTCATGCTGAACCCCTTGTGCCCTCCTTACTCAATGTAATGTTTTCCATCATCATGTATATCAGTCTGACCCATTAGTCTATGTTCTGCTTGAATGATTTGGTCCGACTGACTGCCCGTCGCATCATCATCCTTCTTGTCTACAATTTCTGATATTAGAGTGTATTGATCAATAACTGAATACCTTGCAAGTAGTCTTTATTATTCCTCCAATTCAGAAACTTATTGGGCTGAGGGCGGGTAGGGGAGTTTGTTCCATATCAGGCTCAGTTTAGAAGGGCCTCATGATCTGCTGACAGAGCTGGTCACCTGTTGGTCTAAACTTATGGTAGGTGAGTGGATCTACTTCGAGGCCTAAAGGCTATCATATTCACCAGTTTGACCCCTCTAGGCATAAGAAGGCACCAGCCGTTGATAGCAATAACATTTGATTGTGTTTGATGGTTTTGTGGGTGCCATCTGAGTCTTTCCTATAGGACCATAGTCAAGTGTACACCAATCAATCTCCAAGTATTGGATAAGTGTCACAGGGGCTCACTAAGGCCCATAGATGGGAGCCTTCAGACCTCCAGAAGGGAGAGCTTTAGTTATTGTGCCCACTTGTGGTAAATGGGCCAGGGAATTGTTTGTACATTGGTAATCCGGTATTATAGCTTTGTAAGGCTCTGTGTGTATGAATGCATAGGATACATGGCATAATTTTGAAAACATGACCTTCAAAAAATCCTTTAGTTCCACCTTGGTGTGATGCCACCATGCCCTGACCCCCCCACCTCAACCTGAATGGTCTAACTCCAGCCTTAGCAATTAGGTCACAGGAGGCAAGGGGAGGTGCTTGTAAATCATTGGATCATGTACATGATTTTTTTGTGAAAATTGCTCATTGGATTGGTTCCCTGCTGTCCACGGAATACATAATTTGGTTTTTCTACAGTATGAATATAGCTGGGAAGGAATGGAAAGTAATCAATTGTCGAACTGGGAGGGAACTAAGGGACACCACATGCCCATACTTTTTTTTATTCTAGAAAAACAGTTCCCATACTTTTTGTGAAAAGACAACCACTCGGGTACGGTTAATTCCGAGAGCTGAAATGCATCAACGGAAATGTAGGACACAGAGTCTCCTGTGCTGTGAAACTGAGAGGCACAGACAGCTAAACAAGTCTTCTTGCCAGGGTGCCTGCTTCCCTGAAAGAAATGTAAATGTGCTCAACTGGTCAATCTGCAAATGTGAAGGGTGCTTGGTAGCCAGTATTAGCTTAAATTGATGGGAATACTTGCAGCTTCCCGATGACACACATTTATTATTTTTGAGGAGTCCTGTAAGAGAGCCACAAGCTAATCTTTGAAGTCTGTCCTTTAAAGGGTCGGTGATATAAGAATAATTGCACTACGTACATTCTACAAAAAAAAATCAATATTTTGGAAACACTTTTGTCTTAAACCTTTTTGCACATTTTGTATTAACCCATCTTATACTGTGTGTAATGCAACTCTAAAATAATGAGTTAAATGTTCAAAGTGCTTTCTGTCACAGACTCGGAACTTGTAGCACTACACAGTTCTCCGCACCAAACAGTATTAAATGCTGTGGCTCTCTGATGCAGTACATTCATTAATAGAGGCTTCATAGGGTAAGATAGTTTATTTCCCACTGATTAACAAAGCTTGATTTTAATTTTCATCTGAGCTGTGAGTTATTATATATGTAGTTACCTGAAGTTGAAAAACCGAAGAAAGTCACAGAATATTTTGTTTTTGTAGCCATGCCTCTGGCCACGCCCCAGCACTCATTCACCCATCCCCTTTACATTCAGAATCACAGTTTTCATACGTTTTTTAACGCAGTTTGACCACTGACTGCAATACATATTAATAAGGGGATTCAGGGACTATATTGCAAGAAGAAGCAATTGAAGGCCAAGTAACTAAATATCAAGGGGGGGAGGGATAGGTGGGACCCTTTTTCAAGGGCAGTGTCCGGAAGCACACAGAGGGTCCCCATTGATATTTGATGAGATATTCCATGCATTTTTTGCTTCAAGTCTAGTTATGTCTAGCTCGTTGTGTTATGACCACCTGAAATGGTTGATTTTGCAGCCAGTGATTAATGTTTCAAAAACAAAAGTGCAGAGGTCTGCATTTTAAAAAGAAGCCAGCTGATGGCATTACTGAAAGCTGGTGTTGCAGAATATCACGGTCGCCCTTCAGGTTGAGGTGACAAGGTCATACCTATTTGGCTTTGTTTGGGCCACTATCCAGGTATCAACCAATGTCTAGAAGCTAGTGAAGCACATTCAATGCTTGAGGCCTTTTCAGTGGACTACCAATTCAACAGGCTACAACTCTCTACAAATGACAGTCTGATGAAATCAACAATGCTGCATTCAGTGACATACAGGTTGAAAGTGCACAAACACGCAGAAAATGTCACACAAGGAGGAAATACAGCCACCAATAGTGACTACAGACCATATGTACTAAAGCATTTTCTCAAAGATGCAAATAAAAAGAAATGCTTAAAAGCGGTAGTCCCATGGTGCCCCTCTGAAACTAGCGCCATCGGCCTAGATGAGAAAAGCTCTATTTTTGTATGCATAGTGCTTTGGGGACTAGAAAAGAGCAAGATTCTTTTAAACCCCTCATTTGTACTAGCGCAGGACACAGCACATCTTCAGCAAGAGTTCTGCGTCACCATGGTGTAGGGTTAAATCTCCATTTACTGTTGTCATTAAAGTAATTTACAGTGAACTGTGCACATCAAAGGCTTTGAAGGCTAATGGAATGTAATTTTCTTTGGCTCTGCTCTACTCTCAGAAGTTGATAATAACTTGTTTCTATTGTAGCACAACTTCCCGCAGTTTGCTTTTTCTGCGTGCTGTCCTATAAAGTAACTTGATTTTCTTCTTCCTCATTGAACACTGCTCAGTTTGTTGGCATTTGAAAGGTGTGTAAGCCTGAGTTCGCATTCCTTTCCTTGACCCCCCCCCCCCCACTCTTTGAACACTAGTGGTATTGTCAGGATGGAGGACGTGAATGTTTCTACCATCCTTTTTAAAAACTATCACTTTTAATAAACGCCTCACACTACAGTGATATAATCGTATGTACTAAGGTGAAACTCTTCCAGACGTTGAAGAAATGTAGTTTGAATTTTGAAGAGATCTCATCATATTTTTACATGATGTTTGTTGCATGATTTATATGGCAAATATTTTCAGGGGTCTGACCGTGCACGGGCTCCTGGCTTGGCTCTGGCCCGGCTTGCCCTGTTCATTTCTGGGCTCACCCGCCTCTCCACCAAAGGCCGTGCACAGGCAGCTCAGTGGCACTGGTCCAGGGACAGTCTGGCCACCTTGGCACAGCGAAAAGCCACACACAGCCGGCTTGGTGGCACGGGGTTATTGCAGCGCTTAGCTGCCGCCACTCTGGGCTCTCAGATCCTCTGGGCATGGCTACAGGCCAAGCACAGTGTGTTAACTGGCACAGGGTCCTTGCCCTGTGGGAGGTACTGGTACTGTGGCGGTACCTGGCTGCAGGCTGACTTTATGCCACATTGACCAATGCACAAAGACAGGATAATACATGTACCTCTGATAAAAACAAACCAGCCACTGTTGGGAAGAGAATCTGAACATGCTTCTTGCACACAATCCACCCAAAACAACAGGTGAAGGAGGCTTTATCTGCTGCCTCCTTTGGTAATGCATGAGGGTACATCGTGTTACACTTCAGAGGGACAAGCAGGCCACAGTGCAGCCCCACATCGCCACTCTTTTCCAGCTTTTAGAAACTCGATTAGGTTTTAGTGTTTAGCTAAACAATAAGAGGGAGGTGTTGTGTCAAGGAAATTACCAAGGTAGGTAGTTCAACTTTGTAAAATCAAACGTATTTTAGCAACATCTAATCACGTTACCTGCTCCATGATGTTTTGGTGAATTAGGCCGGCTAATGGGGACAGCCATGGCAGAACATGAAAAACAAGCATTGGTAAAGCCAAGAGGTTTGACATTTGGACTTGAAAGCCGATTAAAGCAGTAAAATGCCTGCTGGAATGTAAAACAAAAAAAAAAGGATTGCTTCGTGTGTAAAATGCAGGAGAAAATTAAATGTGTGATACCAGTGTACTTTTCAGATGTAAAATCGTCCCCTGTGCATTTCAATGAAGATGGAAGGATGCATCCAAGCAGCCAGTAGAAAGAAGATGAGACTGTGATCTGATGCAAGATGTGAGTAGCCTATGGCTAAAGGTTCCTGAGCCAAAGACGCCAGCAGCTGAATGATGCCGAACCAAAGCTCCTTACAGTATTTGTAGAATATAATATGTTGGCTGTGAATGGCACACGCATCATTATGCATCAAATCTAAACAAAGCCACACAGCATATCAGAGCTGCACTTTAAAATAGCATTCGTGTTGGTAGAAATTGAGGATACTAATTAAGTATTCACAAAGGCATGTCTTGTGATCTTTGATTTACAGTAATATTGCACACCAAAGAGGTTCAATTTGTGAAGCACCAACAATAAATTAATCAATAAAAGACGATCACTAAAATCTTTTGTCTATTTTTGTGCGTTTTAATGCAGGTATCCTTCCCGGGCTTACTCATGTGGTCCCTTGGGCCTGGGACATGAAATCTACTTGCAGCAGACTGTGCAAAGAAGGGGATGAAAACATTATGCATTTGACTTGCTTATATCTGGCTCTATTAAATGAGAGAAAGGTGCTGCTAAAAAGACTTTTTAATCAGCATGGAATTCGATCATGTAGGCAAGCAGTGATGGCATGTTTTAAGTCATCAGACACTTTTTTGAATTGTAATTTTATAAAGTTTTTAGAGCTGGTGGCCAAGAAAGTGGCAATCCATGAAAATAACTTGGTTTGAAAAACAGTTATGATTCACATACAACTGTATTGTTAGAAGCTACCATTTTAGTTAAACACTTTATAGAACAGAGGTCTTCAAACTTTTTGATTCTGGGACCCTCTCGCAAACTTTTTTAGGTGTTAGTACCCCCTCCTTTCTAGAACGTAGTACTACTCATCATCAACAATCATCCCAAATTCCCACGTCAAATCTTTTTTAAGGTAAGGAAATAATATTAAACAGCATTTAAACCAAAGGTCAGTGAGTGTGGGGACCTGGTCAAAGTTGTAGCTAAAATTAAAGGTAATTTATGAGGAATTGGCGTAGGGCAGTGCCCCATGTCTTCTTGCTACACTGCCCCACGTCAATATAAAAGGGTAGGAATGGACTGTATTTATGAAATACAGTGCATTCCTGTCCTTTCCCCCCTGCGCTGGCGCACAAATTGCTGCCTAGTGCCAATGTATGCAGGATTGTTTTTGTGCAGGAAGGGGCACCTCCCTGCACAAAACCAATCCTGAGAGGCATTTTCCTCTTTCTATATGTGGTGCAGAATGCAACACACATGGAAAGAGGAAAAAACAAGGTGAAATGAAAACATTTCTCCTCATTACGCCTGCCCTGGGGAGGCGTAAGGTTTTGTCTCTGCTCCAGTTTATGTAATTTTGTAAATCTGGAACACCTCCTTGACGCAGAGTAAGGCAACGCAGGGGCTGGCGCTGCTTATTCCTTACTCCATATGTATGAGGCCATGCAAAGCCATGCAGGGTGGCTTTGTGTTCCTCATAGGTATGATTGAGAGGCTTGTGCCGCCGGAGCAACAAAAAAAGTGATGCTCTGCCGCCGCAAGCCTCTCATAAATAAGCCCCATAATAATCTGTATGTTTTTTTAGGTCTTTCACCGTCAGGTAGCTACATATCACAGTCAGCTTAAAATGTCTGGAGAGCAACAGAATTAACTCTTGGTTGGTGCAGTGGAGAAAAGTGACTTGTGTATTTTTGCCACAAGGTCACAGCCTGTGACAGAACGCACTGTGAATATGTAAGGCATCATTTTATACTTGCATCACCTACAGTATAAGATAGGCCACTATAAAAAGGTTTAAGATAAAATGGTGCTTTCAAAATGTAGATTTAGGTAATACCAGAGCATATGCAATACAATTTTTTTAATAGCTGTCCCTTCAACACCTCCAGGTGAAGTAAGCGCTATGCAAATAGGATTACAATTAGAAGCACACACTTCACAGCACAGTTGTTAAGTCTTTACACTACCACTCAAAAATAATAAATGTTTGTCATCACAAAGCTTCAAGAGATTAGGTCAATTAAAGCCAGAACTGGCTCCCAAGCATACTTTACAGTTGCAGATCAACTCTTAGTGCACATTTGCATTTCATTCAGGAAGCAGGACCCTGGCACAAAGCCATCTTTAGCTGTCTGTGGGGCTTCCTTTCACAGCACAGGAGACTCCCTGAAGGAAAATTCACGATTAGGCGAAGTGAGGGGGAAATGGGCGAACCCCTGCCCAGGACTCCACGTCCCCCCTGGGAGTTGTGCCCTTCAGATTGAAGACCTCTAGTATAGAAAACTAGGAATGCATTTGAGGATGTTCAGGTTTAATTTGAAATTTGATGCTTGAAATCGCTTTTTATGGTATGACTTTTGGTAGTATGTTGGACTATAGTAATTGTGATATTGGAAGATTTTAATTAATTAAACAATACATTTTTTACTTACTGTGACCAACTTGCACAAGTAGTTAGAGGTCTCCACCACGGTCAGGGTGTAGATCTACTTATGGAACAGTGTACCTAAAATTGTTAAAGTATATTATTCTTTACAAAATTATATAAAACATTTCAATGTAAAATATAAGTGTAAATCAATTGTAAATATTTAGTTTTAACCTTGAACTAGTAAATAACATTTTTACATCGCATTAACTCTTCAAATTAATGTGCATTAAAACATTAATTTAAAAAAATAATTAAATTTACAAACAATAATTTTTAAATAATGATTAAAAAAATATCAACCTTGTTAACCTTTTTATTTTTATTAAGTATGTAGTAAAGGTGTTACAAATTATATGTTTAATTATTTTTTTTAAATAGAGGTTTAGAACTTCATTTAAAAAAAAATAAGTATATGATTGTGATTAATTGGGGTATTAATTGAGGGTAGTGAGAACCCACCTCAATTAACCACATCGCTTGTCAGGGTGAACCCTTAAAGTCACTTAACCTAAACGCAACCCCTTGGTAGCTATTGCACAAAGCAGAAATGCTTAACTTAAAAGCAAAGTATTTACCAAATCAGTAATAAAGTAAAAATGCCAACCCAAGAGAAATCCCAAACCAATTTAGCCAAATAGCTCAGATTGTAATCAATACAATGTTACCAAAATGACAAAAATCCAATATGGGAAACCAGAGTTATGAATCTTTGAAGTTTAAGTGGAAAAATAGCCCCAAAAAAGTTTAGTGCCAACCAGGGTCATCTGGATGCGATTGACCACTAGCTAGGTGGAAGTTAATGCTGACTACAATGGAGGGCAGGTCAGATACAGAAACAAGGTTTGACCCAGCAAGAAGTTTTACCTTCAGTCAATCTCTCTCAAAAATCCTCAGTAGGTGAAGGCAGTATGCTGTGGCAAAACATGACTCCACATTGGTGGCTAGCCGCTAGACAAGGTCTTGGTGAAGCTCTTTAAACTGTTGACTTGTAGCTGGAAAGCTCTAAGTGAAATTTCAATTTCAAGCGCAGAAAGGGTCACTTGCCGGCCAGACACTTTTGGTGTCTTCACTCACTGAAGATTTCTACCGTTGGATATAGTCACTTTTTTTGGAGCTCGGATTCATGGAGAGGGGCAAGGCAGCAGGCTGTAGCTGAGAAGAGCTCCATGAGGCAAGATACCCTCTCTGCGAGATCCTGCTGAATCAGATTTGCTGCTGCAGAAAAGCTCAAAGTAGTAGCAATTTGAATCTTCCACCCAGCGGCAATGCACCTTGTGCAGATTGGCCTGACAGGGTAGACTCCAGGGGACTTTGGAGCCAAAAAGTTTCTAAGTCCCAGGTTTCAGGATTTGTTAGGAGGATTAAACTTTGGCATCAGCCAAAGGTCCTGGACCGTGGAGCAGCACTTGTCATTCAAGACTGACTCCAGCAGAGGCCAGCAGGAGGGTGTAGGGCAGGCCCAGTTGGAACTGGCCAGCTGGAAATTTGCATGAAAGGGCTCTTGTAATTTGTTGTGTCCCTGTAGCTTGAATAGGAGGTCAGCCTTGTGACATTTGGAATCCACTTCTTTGTCCTGGGTACAAAAGTGAGCAGGACTGGTTTTCTGGTTCTTCTCAGGTCGCATACATTAGGTCCAGTCCTCTTCTGTCTGTCCAGAAAGTGCTCTGAGAAGGGTACTAGGGATGCCACGTTTATATTAATTAGGTAAACGTTCCCAGGGGTGACCCTATCCACATTTGCAGCATTTCCTTTGTGTGCTGCTGCAAGTATTCCCACAGTGCCCCTTTCTGCCTAAATCCAAGATAGTGAAACCCTTCTCCCCCTGTACAGAGTCTGTGTTCCCACCACAGCGGTAGTCATTTTAAGCCAGCTCTGAGGGCAGCTCATGTCCCATTGGAGATTTGGAGATAGGAGCATGCCTGCTTGGGGGACGAAAGAGGGCTATTTGCAGGTGTCAGCTAATATTTGCCTGTAATTGAGGAAGCATATGTGAAGATAATTAAGTTCCTGAGCACAGCCCAGAACATCTCCTCACATCCAAGACCTTCAACCCAGCTCTGGAGGCAATTTCACACCTCATCAAGAGTACTATTCAACTTACAGGTGACAATTGGCCTTAGGCAAATGGCCATCCAGAGGCTTTAGTCAGGGCAAATGTACCTTTCTAAAACATTTATTACAAATCCGATTCCATCAGTGAATTGGGCTTGGCATAAATATTTTTAAAAAATCAAGAATTAAATTTGTAACTGCTTCCTAGCCAGAGATATCATTATTAAATAATGCTTCTCTATAGGGCAGCCAAATCTCCTACAGTAAAAATAGGTTTTAGCACCTTTTCACTGTAAGGACGTTTAACATTAAACTTTTACATGTCCTACTTTTCCGTACCACACAACCTGCCTTCTGGGCAGTAAGGCCTACTTAGGGGTGACTTTTTAATATTTAAAAGGAAGGTTTAGGCCTGTCATGAGGGGTTATTTTGGCAGGTCGGATTTGCAGTTTAAAACTGGACCACCAGACTACAGAGGGAGGGTGACCTGATGTCATGTTTATGGATCAAATCTGTTTATTAGTTTCAATTATAGAACATCGCATATGCAATACATCACAATATTGCCAAAAGGCTCGTTTTAGCTTACATCATGCGAAACAATAAAAAAAGAAAATTAAAGATTTAGTACAACTGTGTTTCCCCACTTCTGGCTAACAATACAGTGATCAAACAATCCCAGGCTCTTATACCATATAAATCTAATCCTATATATACATCTCCTTGCAGGTGCAATCCCCTAAACTCAATTCAAATTCAGAACCCTCAGATAAGTTGGGCATGTCAGCTCTGGAAACTCCCCGGACAGGATACATAAAAATGGTTGCCAAAGTTCTTTAAAGTCCCCGCTCCGCTGCTGAGAAGTCAGGGTAAGCTTTTCCATAGCGAGGATAAACCAGAGCTTGTGCAGCCACGAGACTGTTGTCGGGATCCGCTCTGTCCCCCACGCAGATAACAACAGCTGTACTGCTGCATTCAAAGCTAAAGCCATCTGCCGACCCTTCAATGATCTCAGGGGAAAAGTGAGAGGATTGGGAAGGCCCAGTAGGATATAGGCAGGAAATCTAGGGATCTGAATGTCAAAAGCTCTGTCCACAGTGTCTATTATGTCCTTCCAGTACCGGTGTAGTTTGGGACAATGCCATAGTAAATGCACAAGGGAGCCCCCTCCCCCGCAGCTCCTCCAGCAAAGATTAGATTTGTCATGATCCCAAGCATGGATCCTATTTGGGGTGTAATACCAGGAGGAGGCCACCTTGTAGGCTGCCTCTGTACCTGCTGAGTTATAAGCTGTGTGATGCGCCCTATAAAAGACACTCTCCCACTCATCTTCCGCTAACTCCCTCTCTAGTTCCTTCTCCCATCTCAATTGCCCCTTGGTTGAGCGGGTCTCCCCCGCAAAAGGACATACAGCTCAGAAACCACGCGCATATCGCCCTTTTTCATCAAAATCCATTTTTTAAACGGTGTTAACGGTCTATCTATTAATATTGGCTGGAAGCAGGGCCCAGTGTCTTATTTGATAGTACATCATCCTGTCAGCCTCGGTTAGGCCATATAGCTCCCTCCGCCGGTCAAAGGGGATAACCCCCTGTTCATCGAATAAGTATCCCACCCTTTTGCAACCCCCCTCGTGCCACCGACGCAATGCTTCAGACCGTAGGCCTGGGCCAAAATCGGGGTTCGCGTCCAGAGGAGTCATTGGGGACGGTAAAGTCGTCAAGCCCACCTGTCTGCCACCCGATCCCACACTCTCATCGAAACCTCCGTGACCGGTGACACATACAATCCTTGCGCCCTGTGCCAGCGCTTAAGCCAGGGTTCCTTCCATAGGTGAGAGCCAGCTACTGCCTGGTCCATAAAACACCAATGCTTCTCAGAAGAAGGTCGACTCCATTCCAAGAGGAAACGCAGCTGTGCTGCTTGGAAGTATCGGAGGAGACAGGGGACAGCCAGCCCCCCCTCCCGCTTGGGGCGATACAGGACCTGCTGCGATAACCGCGCCGCCTTCCCTTCCCATATAAATCGGGTCGCTATCGTCCGCGGCGGAGGCTCCAACGGGAGCGCCTGAAACAGATAGAGTATACGTGGTAGGATGGCCATCTTCACTGCCGCAACCCTACCCAACCAGGACAATTTAAGTTTCCCCCACGTCTCTAAGTCGCGCTGCACCTCCCGGGTTAGTTTCGTATAGTTCAACGTCGCTTTGTGGGCGACTGTGGAGCCCAGCTCAAGCCCCAAGGCGGTCTATGAGAAGTGGAATCAGGCCTTCAGGTCCCGTTCATGCTCCGGACTGATAAACTTGCCCATGGCCTGCGATTTAAGCATGTTCATACGAAATCCCGTGACCCGTCCAAATTCCTCTAAAACACCCATTAGCGCTGGTAGTGAGGTCATAGGCTCCGCCATAGTAAGAATGACGTCGTCCGCATATAGACCCTCATTCCGACCCTGGCGGTCCAAGACCGCCAGGGCCGCGGGCAACGGAAGCACCGCCAACAGGCTGGCGGTGCTTCATTGCCCATTCTGACCGCGGCGGTAAAGCCGCGGTCAGAAAAGGGGATCCGGCGGTTTCCCGACGGATTTCCCCTGGCTGGGCTGAACCTCCATGGGATTCCGACCCCCTTCCCGCCAGCCTGTTTCTGGCGGTTTTTACCGCCAGGAACAGGATGGTGGGAAAGGGTGTCGTGGGGCCCCTGGGGGCCCCTGCACTGCCCATGCCACTGGCATGGGCATTGCAGGGGCCCCCTAACAGGGCCCCAGCATGATTTTCACTGTCTGCATAGCAGACAGTGAAAATCGCGATGGGTGCTACTGCACCCGTCGCACACCTGCAACACATTCGGAGCCGGCTTCTGTGTTGCAGGCCCTTTCCCGCTGGGCCGGCGGGCTCTCCCTTGGCGACCGCCGCCCGCCCGGGTCAGAATGACCCCCATAGTGATATGAGATGTTCATCTCTCCCAAACTTCACGCCCATGATCTGAGAGTTGTCCCGGAGCCTCTGCGCCATAGGCTCCATATAGAGCGCAAAAAGGAGGGGCGAAAGCGGACACCCCTGCCTAGTTCCTCTTTGGACGGCGAACGGCAAAGAAAGTGTCCCATTAACTCGAACCGCCACCCGCGGTTCTTGATAAATGCAGCAAATCCATGCCATGAAGCCCGATCCCAGTCCGAAGTGTTCAAGCACCTTGAACAAGTATGGCCAATGAACCCTATCGAACGCTTTTTCAGCGTCGATAGATAGGAAGAGCACCGCCCTACAAGAGCATTCGGTTTTATCCAAGAGGTGAAGCAGTCGCTTGGTGTTATCGCTACACTGTCTATGCGGTATAAATCCTGATTGGTCGGGATCCACCAGCCCCGGCATATAGTAGTTGAGACGATGTGCCAAAATGCCAGTGAATTATTTAGCGTCAATATTCAGGAGGGAGATCGGCCTATACGAGGCACATTCCTCAGGGTCTTTCCCTGGTTTTGGGATAACCACGATGGTAGCGTCTAACATACTAGGTGCAAGAGCACCCGTTTGACGAAAAGAGTTAAAGAGTCGCACCAGAACGGGAACAAGATCCGCACAGAAAGATTTGTAAAAAAGTGCAGAGAAGCCATCGGGGCCAGGCGACTTGCCGGTCTGCAGCCGGGCGATCGCTGATATAACCTCCTCTGCCCTTATAGGTAAATCTAACGCAGTTGCCTCTCTCAAAGACAAGGGGGTGATTGCTATGCCCTCTAAGAAGGACTCTGGAGTTAGGGTACCGGGCTCATCAGCCCTATATAGATTCCGATAGAATTCCGCAAAAGCCTGCGCTATTTGATCACTCGTGTGTGCTTCTGTTCCAGAGGGGGAGCCCACCATTTTTATCAATGATGCTGCACGCTGCGCTCTCAACCTGTTTGCCAATAACCTCCTGCACTTGTTGCTTCCTACATAGTACTTGTGTTTGAGACGGACCACTGCGTATTCTGCCCTATCCCAGTCCAGCCTCCTCAGCTGCTTCCGCACCTTCTCGAGCTCTCTCCATATTCTAGGAGCACCGGTGTGTTTATGTGAGTGCTCTAAAACCCTCACCCGCTGCTCCAGATCCCCTCTAAGTCGACGCCTTGCCTTATTGACCCTAGAAGAAAGGGACATTACCTCACCCCTCAAAACAGTTTTCAGTGCCTCCCACAGTGTTGCAATGCTTATTATCCCATCATCGTTAAAGCTAAGGTAGTCTGTTATTGCCTTTCGGATCGCCTCTACTGTTGCAGCGTTCTGAAGCATTGAGTCCCTAAATCGCCACCCCGATGCACCAACCCTCTCCATGTCCATGTGGATTTCAACTGTAATTGGGGCATGATCCGACCCGAAAAGGACCCCGTCTGCCCATACCGATGACCTGAGCGATCCAGGTCCCCATCCATCACCAAGTTAAAATCGCCCCCCAGCAGTAAAGCACCATCAGGGGACCGGCGCAGAGGAGTCAGAGACTGTCTCAGGAAGGTTTCTTGTTGAGAATTAGGTGCATAAAGGGAAGCGATCGTGAAGGAAATACCCCCCAGTCTAAGCCTCATGGCCAAAAGCCTCCCTGGGACCTCGTGCAATTGTGATATCACTTCCCCCTGAAATGAACATGATAGAAGTATCGCCACCCCTGCATGCTTGGACGGCAGCGAGGACCAGAACTGCCTGGGGAACCACTTAGAGCGCATACGGTAGGTAACTGTAAAAACAAGGTACGTCTCCTGCAAGAGAGATATATGACTCCCGATCTCTCTAAAGCTGATAGGATGGCTAGCCTCTTGGTAGGGTTATTGAGCCCCCTAACATTTAAGCTTATACATTTAATGGTCATAGCCCATGCTGAGGGGAGCAAGCAAGGAAGCAGGGGCACAGCAGAGGACCACCCCCTACATTAATATCTAGACCACCTAACGCACTCAGACCTGAAGATATCTCCACAAGAAGCCAGCATCGCAGGGAAACCCAACAACAGACAACTAATAAGCACAACAGGTGCATAGAACACAGAAGTCCTCGGTCGTCCATACTCACGAGGTGCAGTCTCCACGGGGCTGTATATCCAACCAGATCAGGTGATCAGGTCCACTGCCCCCGCCACCTCGACTCTCTTCGACGATCAGCATATTGTTAGCAATGCGGCCAATAGCAATCCCGGGCGCCCCCGGGTGTCCACAATAGGCCGAAGTTCCGGCGGCCACATTGTTAAAAGCGGCCTCTCTCTCCAACCTCCGAGGCCGTCGGGCGCTGCAGCTTCCTTTTCTTTTCTTTTCTCCGCCATCAAGGGGGACACCCGCCGGCAGAACCGCCCCCTCGCTCACCTCCCGCCCTATGTCCTCCAGACCCAGGATGCGGCTAGCCTCCAAAACGGATTTCAGCTGCCGGAGCTGCTCCTCCCAACGGAAGACCAAGCGTAACGGATGCCCCCAGGAGTAGGACATGTTGTACGCCCTCAAATGATCCATGATCGGTCTGAACTCTCTCCGCCTCTGCAAAGTCCGCACAGATAGGTCATGAAATAGCTGGAGTTCATGCCCTCGAAAGAGTACACTCTGGAGGTTGCGGGCCCACTGTAAAATCTTTTCTTTAAGGACAAAATTGTGGAGACAGGCAAAAATGTCAGGGGGGCGGTTTCCAGGACCTCCGGCGCGCCCAACTCGATGTACCCGGTCCAGGACCACCTCCCGTGTCTCATCTGTGCCAAGCAAGGAGCGAAAGAGGTCCATCATGTAGCCCCCATTGTCCTCTTTTTCAGCACCGACCGGGTCCCCTCTAATACGAATATTTTGTCACCTCGAGCGATTTTCCAAGTCCTCAACCGCCATCTGGAGGAGGTCCTGCTGCTCTCGAAGGTGGACTACCTCCTGTTGCAGGCCCGCCACCTCTTCACCGCGAGGGATCTTGTTGTCCTTCACGTTGCGATACACGTTCACCCAAGGAAGTCACCTCTCCCCGCAACTCCTTCACCTCCTGAGAGATGTCCCTATGCAGCTCTTGAATATCTCCCCGGAGGGACTCGAACAGGGAGGTCAGAAAGCCCTTCGTAATGGGAGAACTCTCCTCTGGGTCTGTCTCCGCCCGGCTCTCCAGGGCCCTCGTCTCAGGCAGGTCCTCCGCCACAGTCCCAGATGTCAGGCGCGTACCTGCCAGCATGTCCCTCACTGAGCGCTCGCGCTTGGATTTTGATGTCGCCATGGCGTGCCGGCCTGATCACGCCTCGCCAGTTCAATACCGCGGGGCCTCCGGGTCCTGTCAGTGTATGCCGCCCCGTCTGGGTCCGCACCCGGGTCTGACCCGCAGGAGCCACCCCCAGCAACAGTCCGCTCCTGGCACCCTTCCAAAAGATTGCAGGACCACACTCGTAAAAAGTTCAAATGATGGGGTAAAATAGCCCGGATACCGATCTTCTGGGCCCCTACCTTCTCCTGGGGCCCTGCACTGCGAACGGCGCCACTCCAAGGCGTCAGGATGAGGAGGCCCTGCTTATCTCTCCTGGCCCGGCCAAGCAAGAGGGAGCGCCCCTCTCCCCAGGGCGCTCTGCTATCCAGGCGCCGGGTCCTGCGGCGCAATCAAGCTGCTGTGGGGCCCAGGGGAGACCCCCAGGCCCTCAGTCCTCGGTGCCACGCCGTGAAGGACCGCAAAGAAGAGGCCCGTCCCGCGGCCCAGGCTGTCTCCCGCGCCGCTCCGCGGCCCCGCCCTGACTCCGAGGCTGAGCCTGGCTCTCCCCGCGGGAGCGGCACAACCCGAACTCGGCCGCTGCCGATCGGGTCAAACACCTGGGGGGCCTCACAATGCGGGGGAAGCCTCCAGGCTTCCCCCCCACGGGCCTCGAGGCACTTTGTAGGATCGATGCGGCAGAGCGCTCACGGACAAGTCCTAGCGCTCCGCCATCTTGGACACGCCCTGATGTCATGTTTACACTGTCATTGTAGTGAATGGCACAATGGGTGCTGCAGTCCACTTGTGAGATTTAACTTTCAGTCCCTGGTACACCTACGCACCATATACTAATGATGTCTAGGTATGTTAAATATGCGAATCAGCGGTATGCCAATATCATCATGTTGAAAGGGAAAGCATAGGCACTTTACCTCTGGCTGGCCAGAGTAAACACCTGGTTCTGGGTCTTTGGAGACTCCCAAGCCACAATTATCTTTATCTTGGGCTGGAGAGTTTGGGCACGGCTTTCACCAACTTGGTGGCCCAAATTCACCACAGAGCCCGCATCATCTGGTATAGTTAGGGCTGTCTCTTTAAGGCCCTGAAGCTTTTTCCTGAGATGACATATGCAGTCTTCTTAGCTAGGAATGAAAGCAGCAATGTATTCTAGGTAGGCTACACTGCTGTTTTCCAGTCCAACTAGGATCTGGTTGACCAGTACATGGAAGGTGGCAAGGGTATTCTGTAAACAAAGTGCATCACTGGAAGTCCCCTTCTGGGGTGGAAAATGCTGCTTTCTCCATGCCACCCTTAGTGCAATCTACCAATATGCTGTCAGGTCAGAGATGCTGAAGAATTTGGCAGTCCCTCACCAGTCTATGAACTCAATAGCTCTAGGCATAGGGTGAGTATCAGTATTGGTAACTGAGGTGAGGCCAATGTAGTCTACAGAGAACTTCAGTTTTGAGGTGGTGGCCCGAGGTGGCAGCCTTTGGGACCAAAACCCACTAGCTGGGCTAGGGACTAAAGGAGGCCTCAATCACCCCCAACCCAAGGATCTTAGAAACCTCATCTATCTCACCATATCAGACAGACTGTAAATGTTGTTTTTGATAGGCATACTGTCCCCTGTGTGAATCTCATGGATACAGCAGTCTGTGAGCCCAGGGCTAAGAAAGAAAAGAGAGAATTGTCCCTTTAACTGGCAGTAGTCCATCTGCTACTATGCTGTCTTTGCAAGGGAAAGAACAGCTCTCTCCAATGACCCAATCTACTTCCTTGAGGACAGAAGGTCTGGGAGGGGTTCATTCTCCCACCACCTCCTCACAACCAGCTATCACCATGAGCATTGTTAACTTAGACTTCTCAACGTGTGACTTATGGTGATTCACATGCAGTACCCTTCAGGGGTTCCTGGCTGTCCCAGCCTCCACAGTGTAGGTGACCTCATTCTTTTACTCCTTGATTTCATACAGTCCTCTACATCAGTATTGTGTGGGGCTCAATGGCTCCATGACCCACACTTTTTGACCAGGTTGGAATTGTACCAGATTGGCCTTCTGATCATAAAATTGCTTCATAATTTCCCAGTGTGCCTCAAGATTATCAGAGAACATTTCATCTGGAAGTGGAGGGCTCTTTGTTGGTGTTATTAAGCAGAGGTTTCCAGTGCAACAAAGGTGTATTGTGACATTATTTCATGTGGTAAAGGAACTTTTCTTAAAGCTGAATAATAATGTTATATGTATGGAATTCTGTTAACTAGAGATTCAACACATGCTTTTACACCTCTGAAAATATCTAACTGAGCAGTACTGCACTCCTGTGTCTTCAGGAGTACTACTTGTACTCTTGTTGCTTTCCTCTATCTGTCTGTCCCTGATCCCCAGTTTTGTACTTTGACGGTTCTACTCCTCCCTTATGTCTGATTGTGGTCTCAAGTTTTACCCTTAGATTGTACGTTACCACCCATGTCTTTAAGTAGTTTTTAGTTTTCAAGTCAGATTGTTAGTAATGTTGCTCCTTTGTGCCTGCGAAAAAGACAGAAGAGACGGAAGAGGCAAAGACAAGGAAAGGAACTCCAAGATGGACACATGGATGGAGAGAGCAAGACAGAAAGAGAGAGAATCCAAAAGAGATAAGACAGGGGGAGACACGGACATATGGGGGGAGAGAGAGACCTGACATGAACAGAGAGGGAGCCATAGAGAGATTAGTAAATACAGAGTAAGACAGAGGGTCCTACTTACAAACTGCATTTTGTAGTAACTCTTAGTAGTATTACAACAACACTACTCAAGAACTACAAAATGCTATTCATAAACCTATGTGCTGAAATGTATGCCTTTGCCTCTCCTATCCAGAACAGTTGCAAATATTACTCAAATTCAGAGGTACAGTAATTCCAGCACCACACATGGTCAACCATTCACACTGAAAGAACCTCCCATATCAAATATTGGAGGGAGGAGCACAGAATAAAACCCCAGAGGAAATAATGTTAAAATATTTTGTTAAATGATGTAACAATTTAAATAAATGTCATTTAATGTTAATCAGTCTATAAACAAAAACATAATTATTTTATTTTAAAACATTTTATTGGCGTTTTTTAAGTTTAAACATTACTTCAACATTGGTATTTATTAAAATATAATTGCATTACTTTTAATAATTCCATACATGAATCTTAAAAATGTTAATATATAATAAAAATATATTATTGTTTTGCTTGAGGTGTGCTGTTTTATTTAAACTTCAGAAAAATATATTTATCTTAATGTAATAGATCCAAAATAATTGTATTTTTAATTTAAAAATAAGTTGTTAATGCTGTGTCTTTTTTATATTAGTCTGTATTTAAAATAAACATATCAAATTAACATGAATATTTGTAAAAAAATATTTTTCTATTTTATTTGAATACACTTTTAAACTTTTCCCTACACTTTACCAAATTGGGATCTCCACCCCAATTGTGGAGGTCGCTGCCAAGCGTGCAGAAAGCCAAATATGGTTGTAAAGTCACTACTAGTAGTAACTTTATGGTCATATTTGATGTTTTTGCTGAATTTATGTCCTATTTCCGGGAGTGGGGACATGTAAGTGTAAACTGTTGAGTAACTTTACACTTGTAATTATAACATTGGAGTGTTGGGAGTGCCATTGGAGACAATGGAGTACTCTGGGCTGTTACTGGCTAGTAAAAGCCCAGAGCGCCAACATTCCCATGTTCTTTGTTCACAGCAACAGCTGTGAACAAAGGCCTCACAGAGCCCGAGGGGATTTTAATCCTCTCGGACCCTGTGAGGACTTTGTTTGCATTTATTAGAACATTCTGCCCTGTAGTGGCGGAATGTTCTCATTGCCTTATAGCCCTTCGTAGCTGGGCTATACCGGCCATTAAAGTCCCGCTTCCTTGTTAAAGGCCCAAGCCGAAACAGGCCTTTAATGGCCGTTATAGCTCATTACTACGGGCTCTAAGGCTATATTGGTGAATAGCCAATAGCAGTAAAGTTACTCAAAAGTGTAAAAGTAAATTTACTTGTAGGAAATCTAACAAGTAGATTTATCTTTGTGAATAGGGCCCATTGATAGGAGAGACAAGGGAGAGACACAGGGAAAGAGAGAGAAGGCGGGGACAGGCATTGAAAGAGAGAAAGAGACTAAGAAGGTCAGAAAGAGAGAGGGGACAGAGAAAGAAATTTAGAGAAAGTTGAAGACAGGGAGAGGCAGAAAGAAACGGAGCAATAGGGAGGGTCACGTTGGAAAACAGAGAGAGACTGGAAATACAAAGAAGTCAAACACAGGGAGAGGCATAGAAAGACAAAAAGAAAGGCAGGGATGGAAAAAGAGAGAGACTGGGAAAGGCGAACACAGAGAAATGCAGGGAAACAGAAAGGCAGGGAGAGACAGTGAGGGATAGGGCTAGAGACAGGTAGAGACAGTTCAAGAGATTGGGAGAGGTAATATTGAGATACAGGGATGGAGACAAGGAAAGACAGAGCAAAAGAACAGGAAGGTGAGAAACAGAAAGAGAAAGAGAGAGAGACTGAGGAAAACAGGGAGACAGAAAGAGAAAGACAGATAGCCAGGTAGAGATGAGCAATAGAGACAGGGAGCAAGTCTAAGAGCAAAAAAGAAAACAGAGAAAGAAAGACAGGGAGAAACGGAATGACAAGAAGAGGCACAGCAAGGAAGCATGTGATCAAGATACACAGAAAGGAAAGTGGGGAGTGAAGGAAGGGAACAGGGAAGGGACACAACTGCGTGTATATATATATATAAAAACTCAAGTGTCTATCTTTATGAGTCTCAAGCCACTTCTGTCACTCTCTCTGTCTCTCTACCTCTTTAAAAACTCATCCATCTATCTATCTCAGACCACTGCTGTCTCACCTTCTATCTCTAACTGTTCATCTTTCTATCTATCTTGTGGAAAGGGGGACAATTGCCCTAGTTCAAGCAAGAGAAATATACCCCCATCCAACAGTTGGGTAATAAGATCAGCTTTATTTGGGGTACAGTGGGCCTCTTTCAATCCTGATCCCTGGTGCCACTACACCTGCTGCATAATTGATAGTTATATCTGTAGGAGGCTGGCCTGGCTTGTAGTGGGTACCAAAGGTACTTACACCTTGTGCCAGGTCCAGTTATCCCTTATTAGTAGAATAGAGGTGTTTCTAGCAGCTTAGGCTGATAGAAGGTAGCTATGGCAAAGTAGCTTAGGCTGAACTAGGAGACATGCAAAGCTCCTACTATACCACTTATATCATATGCACAATATCATAAGAAAACACAATACTCAGACTTACTAAAAATAAAGGTACTTTATTTTTATGACAATATGCCACAAGTATCTCAGTGAGTACCCTCAGTAAGAAGGTAAGTAATATACACAAGTTATATGTACACAAACCAAAATCAGGTAAGTAAGAGTCAGAAAAGTAATGCAAACAGTGTAGAATTACAATGGGTTGCAATAGGTGAACATAGGTCTAGGGGCAACACAAACAATATACTCCAAAAGTGGAATGCGAATCACGAATGGACCCCAGACCTATGGGAGCTTGTAGAGGGTCGCTGGGACTGTAAGAAAACAGTCAGGGTGTCCAAGATACCCCACCCTAAGACCCTGAAAAGTAGGAGTAAAGTACACCTACTACCCCAAAAGAGCACAATAGTCGTGATAGGGGGATTCTGCAAGAACCACAAACACCAGCGGTGCACTGAAGACAGATTCCTGGACCTGAGGACCTGCAAAGCAAGGGGACCAAGTCCAATAGTCGTGACAGTGTCCAGGGGGGGCAGGAGCCCAGAAAACCCCAGATGAAGGTGCAAGGCAGCTGCCTCCGGATAGAAGAAGCTTGGAGTTCTGCAAGAAAGAAGAGGACTAGGAATTTCTCCTTTGGATGGAAGATGTCTCACGTCGCGATGAAGCTTGCAGAGGTATTCCCACGCAGAAATACCACAAACAAGCCTTGCTAGCTGCAAGGGTCGCGGTAGAGGTTTTTGGGTGCTGCTGAGGACCAGGAAGGACCAGGATATCACCTTTTGGAGGAGGAGACAGAGGGGGCGCTCAGCAACTCAGAGAGGCCTCACAGAAGCAGGCAGCACCCGCAGAAGTACCCCAACAGGCACTTAGAAGATTAGTGAACCGGAGTCCACGCAAAGTTGCAAAGGAGGGTCCCACGACGTCAGAGGCCAACTCAGCGGGTTGAGCACTGCAGGACGGAGTGCTGGGGACCCAGGCTAGGCTGTGCATGAAGGAAATCCTGGAAGAGTGCACAGGAGCCGGAGTAGCTGCAAATCACGCAGTACACGGGTTTGCAGTCTAGCATGGGGAGGCAAGGACTTACCTCCACCAAACTTGGACTGAAGAGTCACTAGACTGTGGGAGTCACTTGGACAGAGTTGCTGTGTTCCAGGGACCACGCTCGTCAGGATGAGTGGGGACCCAGAGGACCGGTGATGCAGTCTTTTGGTGCCTGCGTTAGCAGGGGGAAGATTCTGTCGACCCACAGGAGATTTCTTTGTGCTTCTGGTGCAGGGTGAAGGCAGGCGACCCCCAGAGCATGCACCACCAGGAACCAGTTGAGAAAGCCGGCAGGATTAGGCGCTACAATGTTGCTGGTAGTCGTCTTGCTGCTTTGTTGCGGTTTTGCAGGCGTCCTGGAGCAGTCAGCGGTCGATCCTTGGTAGAAGTCGAAGAGGGAGATGCAGAGGAACTCTGGTGAGCTATTGCATTCGTTATCTGAAGAATTCCCCAAAGCAGAGACCCTAAATAGCCAGAAAAGGAGGTTTGGCTACCAAGAAAGGAGGATTGGCTACCAAGAAAGGTAAGAGCCTATCAGACGCGGGCTCTGATGTCACCTGCTGGCACTGGCCACTCAGAGCAGTCCTGTGTGCCTCCAACACCTCTGTTTCAAAGATGGCAGAGGTCTCGGACACACTGGAGGAGCTCTGGGTACCTCCCCTGGGAGGTACTGGTCAGGGGAGTGGTCACTCCCCTTTCCTTTGTCCAGTTTCGCGCCAGAGCAGGGCTGGGGGATCCCTGAACCGGTGAAGACTGGCTTATGCAGAGATGGGCACCATCTGTGCCCATCAAAGCATTTCCGGAGGCTGGGGGAGGCCACTCCTCCCCAGCCCTTCACACCGATTTTCCAAAGGGAGAGGGTGTAACACCCTCTCTCAGAGGAAATCCTTTGTTCTGCCTTCCTGGGCCAGGGCTTCCTGGACCCCAGGAGGGCAGAAACCTGTCTGAGGGGTTGGCAGCAGCAGCAGCTGCAGTGGAAACCCCAGAAAGGCAGTTTGGCAGTACCCGGGTTCTGTGCTAGAGACCCGGGGGATCATGGAATTGTCCCCCCAATACCATTCTGGTATTGTGGGGACAATTCCATGATCTTAGACATGTTACATGGCCATGTTCGGAGTTACCATTGTGATGCTGTACATAGGTAGTGACCTATGTACAGTGCACGCGTGTAATGGTGTCCCCGCACTCACAAAGTCCGGGGAATTTGCCCTGAACGATGTGGAGGCACCTTGGCTAGTGCCAGGGTGCCCACACACTAAGTAACTTGGCACCCAACCTTCACTAAGTGAAGGTTAGACATATAGGTGACTTATAAGTTACTTATGTGCAGTGGTAAATGGCTGTGAAATAACGTGGACGTTATTTCACTCAGGCTGCAGTGGCAGGCCTGTGTAAGAATTGTCAGAGCTCCCTATGGGTGGCAAAAAAAATGCTGCAGCCCATAGGGATCTCCAGGAACCCCAATACTCTGGGTACCTCAGTACCATATACAAGGGAATTATATGGGTGTACCAGTATGCCAATGTGAATTGGTAAATTTAGTCACTAGCCTGCAGTGACAAATTTGGAAAGCAGAGAGAGCATAAACACTGAGGTTCTGGTTAGCAGAGCCTCAGTGATACAGTTAGGCACCACACAGGGAACACATACAGGGCACATACTATGAGCACTGGGGTCCTGCCTGGCAGGATCCCAGTGACACAAGGACTAAAACAACATACATACAGTGAAATATGGGGGTAACATGCCAGGCAAGATGGTACTTTCCTACAATATCCCATCTATATATCGATCAAGCTTTATTTCTTTCTGCCTCTACTTGTCTGTCTCTGTATCTGTCCCTCTAGCTGTTTGTCTCTGCCCGTTTCTCTGTTCCTCCGAGTCCTGTCCGCTCTCTTCCAGTATATCCTTCTCGCCCCCTCGGTCCATCTGAACAAATCACACACCACTTACACGCATCTTCAGGACAAAAGCAGTGGCAATTCCCAGGTGATGAGTGGAACTGAAGGGACCAGAGCCCCAGTTGGAATGCTCTTGGCCCTCCTTGTGCCCCGTCACCACAGCAGTAAATGGTCTTTACACTTTCAACAAACCCTTTTTATAGAAAGAAGGTGTAAGGTGCCCAGCTGAGTTTGTAGGAAGAGGCAAGGCTGGGTGGGCACTGAGGGCCCCTTCCACTTCCGTGCTGTATATGGTGGGTAGGAGGAAATTCCGAGGCCCCTTTGAGATGGTAGTGCACAGTAACCAACCTGTAAAGAAAGTGCATATTAGGACATACAGGAGAGCATTGGTTTACGTTTTTCTGCTACTAACATTCACATGTGCTCACGCAGGGCCTTTAGACCGGGAAACCGTGATTCCAGCGGACGACAGAAGATCTCTCTGTGTGTGGTTGTCTGGGGCATTGTGAGTGGGGCCACAATCTAGAAGCATCATGCCTGGGTAACCTTTTACTCACAAGACCATGTAGCATAATGGTAATTAATGTTTTGTTTTTCCTTTCAGTGCACATTTTTCATTCCTGATGATCAATGAAAACCTTCTTTAAAGGTATCAGAGCACCCAGCTGAGCTCAAAACATGCAACCGAAAACAAGAAAGCAAATGACTTAAAGAGGGCCGTGCTGACCTTTTAGTCCCCCGGACATTCCACTGGTGGTTTGGAGCAACTGGAGGACGGCTCTGAAAGCCCCGAACTGTGCTGGTGTCACTGTCACTTTCCCCAGTTAATTTTCACAGGCACAGGGGCTTCAATCAAGAGAAAGATGGGGAGAGAGAAATGGAGAAATAGAAGCAATAAAGCGAGAAAGTTAGTCGGGCCGAGTCATCTCTACTCACCTAGAGAAATAAGAGAGTGGTGCACCACAAACAATCATATCTTAAAAAGTCCCAAATCACATATATTTGTTGATCAAATCTTTGTTTTATTTTCTCTCCTTAAAATAATCACACATATTGGCACCAAAAACAGCCTTTATAGGGACTTCTTCAGGGCTGAAATGCAACAGATACAATGTCTAAATAAATATACACATAACCAACCATAAATACACACAACATGTACCAACAATGAAAATTCACCATAAAAGCAGGAATGGACCTGTGTTCGTATACAGAGAAAAATTACTATACATTAAGACAAACAACATTTTGACACCACCTACAAAGTATAAAAGAATACACCCGAAATTAAAAGACAAAAAAGAGAATGCCCTGTACCACCTCATTTACATTTACATATACATAAATAAGGAACAAAATGTACATAATTCCCTATTGTTTCCTAAATGGAGATTTACCTAAACTTACTGTTGATCCATTCAAAGGAACCATAAAAATCATAATTGAAACCATGTTTAAAACATAAGATAGCTAACGAAAATCAATCCTATGTTCTATAATTCATTAATAATTCTATTAAATACAAATTAGCCAGGTCAACAGGGAGTTATCAATCCCTCTAAAAGCATCAGTAGGAAGAGGGAAGAAGAAATGAAAGAAAAGGAACGGGGAGAGGGGAAGGAGGGGGAAGAGAGAAACAAGGGGAGGAGGAGGGAGGGAAGGAAAAGCAATTATACAATAAATTGGCAGCATTTAGGGGGTCATTATGACCCCGGCGGTCAGTGTTAATGTGGCGGTAGTACCGCCAACAGGCTGGCGGTACTTACAATGTACCACTCCGACCGACATGGCGGTAGCAGCCGCCGGGCTGGAGATAACCATCTCCAGCCCGGCGGCCGATATTTTGCGGCTGGTGGTATTACGACCCTGCCTACTGCCATGGTTTCCGTGGCGTTCGTAACGCCATGAAAACCATAGCGGTAGGCCTCATCAGTGACAGGGAATTCCTTCCCTGTGACTGATAGGAGGCCCCCACCTGCCCCTACTCTCCCCAGACACCCCCCAAACCCCCCATAGATCCACGCACCCAGCATTTCCTTCCCTGTCACTGATATGAGGCCCCCACCCCCCTACACTCCCCAGGCACCCCCCAAACCCCCTAGATCCTCACCCCCCCTCCACACACACACACACACACACGCATACACACACTCATCCACACCTACAAACACGCACACATACCGACATCCATGAACACATCCGCACACACATCAAAACATACATGCAGGCATGCATTCACATTTTCATACATACACACACTCACACAGTTTCATTCACTCACTCACACACCTACTTACACGCACAACACTAAACACCCCCCCATTCACGCATGCACTCACACATCCATGCACACCCCCCACACACAAACACACACACAGCACCCCCCACCCCCCTGTTGGAAACCCGACTTACCTGGATCCAGGGCGGCCTTATGGAAGGCGACAGGACAAGGCACTGCTACCGCCAGCAGAACACCGCCAGTCTGTATTATTCATCATAATATGACTGGCGGCGGTCTACTGGCGTGGCGCTGCAGGTGGTAGCAGCACCACCTTAACGCCATCTGCCAGGATAGTCACAGCTGGATTTCCGCCCTTCTTGTGGCTGAAATCCGGCTGTGGTCATAATATGTTGGACGGCTGGTAGCCGCAGCAACGGTCTTTTAGCGGCCTTTGCCATGGTGGTAGCGGTTTTTACCACCATGGTCTTAATGAGGGTCATAGTTACTAATTCTAAAATATTTGAGTTTTCCAATCTAAAATTGTTAATTGTCATCAAGTAAACATTTGATACACCCCTATGTTGTACGCTGTTCATACATACTGAAGGAATTCTTGTCTTCAAACACATCAATGTCTCCTACATATCCTCAAATTCCTCCTCAGCAGAATCATGCAGAGAAGACAAACCAGATTGCCCAATAATAACACCTAATAACACATGGAGATATAGCCTTTCCTTATTTCTGTTACAACCAACCTAATCTTTAATTTATTATTTATTTATTTTAATTTTTTGAACACGGAACAGAAATTCATAGAATTATTAGAAGACAGGGGATCATTCCATCTTAAAACTCTGATACATACCGTGTTTACTCGCTTGTCCCCTGCCTGCATTCCCAAGTCACCATTAAGTGGTAGTGACCACATCTTTATGGGCCCAGTTGCCCGGTGCTGGCACCTATTTAAACGAGAAAGGACCGCACCCTGTAAATATACCAATCTAATTGCCAAATAATCTTAAATTCCCTGGCGAGATGAGAAACGTCATTAATAAAAATGTGAAAAAATATAAGAAACCATCACCAAGCCCCTTGCAACATAGCCAATGATCGCCAAGGAACAAGCGAAAATAGTAAAAGCCTAGTAAGACAACAGCAAACGGTATGACGAAAAAGAAACATGATCATTATACGGCGATCTACACTCGCACCAATAAAGGGGGAATCACGACAGGGCAAAAACAAAGATTTTAAAGTGGATGCACCAAAACACACGACCCATCAAAAAGTACACACTTCACTTATTATGGGAAACAGTGTGCGATGAAACCTGTCCATTACTTACTACAATTGGTGAAGGAATCCGTATACTTCCATCATCTGTCCTGCCGAAGTGATGCACGAGAAGTGGGGAGACCTTTTTAAACCGGCACCAGTCTCTCCACAAGATTACGAACACCTGCAGACCGCTCTAACGTCAAACCTCCCACTTCCAATAGTAGGCTCCCCGTCTAGCGCTTACATCGGCTATCTTTAAAAGGACTTCCATATTAAAAAATAATCTGTCTTTTTCCAATCATTATGGTTGCAATTCCAGTCTTTATATCCTTATTCCAAACATTTATTTAGGCCCGCTGCCTTTTTTCTACATCATCTCTACACACCACAAATTTTGACAGACAAGGTGACCGACGTATGGAAGATATGTTAGATACAGTGACTTGCACTGGGTCACGGAGCTTTGGTGAAACAGGAGCTGGGACCTGTAGTAGATTGCTGGCTCCATGTTACTTTGCAATTATTAATCAATAAAAAGTAAAATACAGAAAGAGGAAACTGAAAATCATTATGAAGTACAGGCAGAGCCCAGGTCTCACAAATCATCTCTCATTAGTTTACGCCTATGTTTGGAGTAGATTTTTTCAATTAACAAAATAATACAGTGTAGCATTAGTACATTTATCCATATGAATTCTGATGTATGTGGCCTATTGGAAAGTAGTCTAAATATAAAATTGACTGTGTGATGTTTTTCAATTACGTCCTGTGCTCGAAAAAGTATGCCTTATATTTTGTCATGTAATTCTGAAACCTTAATAGGTAGAGCCATAATTGAAAATGCAGCATAACAATGACATTAATCCACTGTTCTGTGTCAACTTTCATGCCTGTGGCATGTTTGTAAGTAGTATGAATCATTCACTGATGACATGAATGTTTTTTTAATCTTGCCTACAGCTTTTTTGAAGTATGTCATATATGTTGCATCATAATTCCTGATCCATACTTGCTAGAGCTTCATTTCAAAGTGCAAAACATTCTAGTGGATATCCTACTTCAGTGTGCCAATTTACATGCCTCTGGCATGTAGGGAAATGACATAAAATTGAAGTTGAGTGCATACGACGCAATTTTCGATTTTCGGCCATCTGGTCGCCCCATTGAAATGGATAGGACAAACTACACTGTACATGGTGCCCTATAATTCTTGAAGCGTTTAAAGTGGAGACTTCATTTAAATTGCAGAATGTTTATAAGACATTTACACTTTATTATACTGAATCTGATGTTGATGGCATATACGGGCATGGCACAAATTATGAGTTGACTCCAGGTAAGTTTTGCTTTTTCGCTTTCAGGTAGGTTGAATAATACTTTACAGTTTTGCCTATAACTCATAATCCATACATGATAGAGACAGACTTTAAACTGCAACCCATATGTAGCATTAGTACATTTATCCATATGAATTCTGATGTATGTGGCATATTGGAAAGTAGTCTAAATGTAAAATTGACTGTGTGATGTTTTTCAATTACGTCCTGTGCTCGAAAAAGTATGCCTTATATTTTGTCATGTAAATCTGAAACCTTAATAGGTAGAGCCATAATTGAAAATGCAGCATAAAAATGACATTAATCCACTGTTCTGTGTCAACTTTCATGCCTGTGGCATGTTTGTAAGTAGTGCGAATCATTCACTGATGACATGAATGTTTTTTTAATCTTGCCTACAGCTTTTTTTAAGTATGTCATATATGTTGTATCATAATTCCTGATCCATACTTGTTAGAGCTTCATTTCAAAGTGTAAAACATTCTAGAGGATATCCTACTTCAGTGTGCCAATTTACATGCCTCTGGCATGTAGGGAAATGACATAAAATTGATGTTAAGTGCATACGACGCGATGTTCTATTTCCAGCCATCTGGTCGCCCCATTGAAATGGATAGGACAAACTACACTGTACATGGTGCCCTATAATTCTTGAAGCGTTTAAAGTGGAGACTTTATTTAAATTGCTGAATGTTTATAAGACATTTACACTTTATTATACTGAATCTGATGTTGATGGCATATACGGGCATGGCACAAATTATGAGTTGACTCCAGGTAAGTTTTGTTTTTTCGCTTTCAGGTAGGTTGAATAATACTTTACAGTTTTTCCTATAACTCGTAATCCATACATGATAGAGACTGACTTTAAACTGCAACCCATATGTAGCATTAGTACATTTATCCATATGAATTCTGATGTATGTGGCCTATTGGAAAGTAGTCTAAATATACAATTGACTGTGTGATGTTTTTCAATTACGTCCTGTGCTCGAAAAAGCATGCCTTATATTTTGTCATGTAATTATGAAACCTTAATAGGTAGAGCCATAATTGAAAATGCATCATAACAATGACATTAATCCACTGTTCTGTGTCAACTTTCATGCCTGTGGCATGTTTGTAAGTAGTATGAATCATTCACTGATGACATGAATGTTTTTTTAATCTTGCCTACAGCTTTTTTGAAGTATGTCATATATGTTGTATCATAATTCCTGATCCATACTTGCTAGAGCTTCATTTCAAAGTGCAAAACATTCTAGAGGATATCCTACTTCAGTGTGCCAATGTACATGCCTCTGGCCTGTAGGGAAATGACATAAAATTGAAGTTGAGTGCATACGGCGCGATTTTCAATTTTCGGCCATCTGGTCGCCCCATTGAAATGGATAGGACAAACTACACTGTACATGGTGCCCTATAATTCTTGAAGCGTTTAAAGTGGAGACTTTATTTAAATTGCAGAATGTTTATAAGACATTTACACTTTATTATACTGAATCTGATGTTGATGGCATATACGGGCATGGCACAAATTATGAGTTGACTCCAGGTAAGTTTTGCTTTTTCGCTTTCAGGTAGGTTGAATAATACTTTACATTTTTGCCTATAATTCATAATCCATACATGATAGAGACAGACTTTAAACTGCAACCCATATGTAACATTAGTACATTAATCCATATGAATTCTGATGTAGGTGGCCTATTGGAAAGTAGTCTAAATGTAAAATTGACTGTGTGATGTTTTTCAATTACGTACTGTGCTCGAAAAAGTATGCCTTATATTTTGTCATGTAATTCTGAAACCTTAGTAGGTAGAGCCATAATTGAAAATGCAGCATAACAATGACATTAATCCACTGTTCTGTGTCAGACAAAGGGCAAGGGATCTGAAAGTTTTACGACTATTGAGACAGTTTATGCTGGGCAATCTACATCTGAACATCACTGTCGGGGCCACACATGTGCCAGGTGTAAACAATGATATAGAAGACTGATCATCTCATTTGCAGTAGCAACAGTTCTGTAGATTGGCACCAGGAGCAGAGTACAAGACGCTGTTACCTACAGACATTTGGGCATGGGTGGAGTGAAAGTGATTGGGCTGGTTGAGAGGTCTTCAGCTAAGTCAACCAGAAGGAGTTACCATCTGGCATGGAACCAGCTTGGGGAATTTGAGGGACTCCCTCAGAGTACGATGATACAGGATCACAGTGACATTAAAGGCAGAGTGTTATGTTTTGTTATGTCATTAATTGACAGAGGTTGATCGCCCGGAGTCATTGCAGGCAAGTTGGGGGGTGTTTATTTTATGGAAAACTGTATTGCAGTTTTGACACAAGTAGGGTTGAGATTTTGAGGAGGATTCTGATAGAGTGGGGGTAGGAAGCTGGGTGCAGGGGAGCAGCGTTACATGAGGCTATCACGTTTGACTTATTATAGGGTCTCCTTACGGTTTTGCACCATTGTTGTTATGCTGTTTTTGAGGTGGCTCTTCTCAGATTATGCATGATTTGGATGCTTTTTGGTGATTTCAAAGTGTCTGAATTGTTGGGGTCTGCACAGAACTCTGATGTGCTACATGGGAATATAATATTTGGAGCAGGACCGAATGGGAATTTGGCTGAGAATGCAAGATGGATCAGACAGGGAGGGGCGAGTGGGTATGGATGCAGGAGGGGGCCAGCTCTGAGGAGTGCCCATTGCATGAGTGGCATAGATTTCAGGCTAGGCCAGGGTGCAGTCAGTCCTGGGAGACGTAAGCTGGTGACTTGGATAGTTGGATACTCCTTTGTGCATTTGGCAGCAAAGTATGAGGATCAACAGATTTATGGAGGACGCCTGGTATTGCCCAGCAGCAGGCATGAGGTCCTGTGGAGGGGAAAAGGTGGGATGCAATGGGGCAATATTTTGCCGTTGCTGGCTAAGCTGGTCCCGCAAAGAGTTTGCCCGGATATGTTTCTGGTGCATTTGGGAGAGCACAATCTAATCCAGTTGTCTGAGTTGACTTTGCTACAACATAGGCAGCAGGACATATAGTCAATCAAAAGGAAGTTTTAGGGGACGTTTGGTATGGACAGAATGTGTGCCTCGTAGACTATTGAAGGGTGCGATGAAACATGCAGCCATTGGCAAGGCGCAGAGGACGTTTAACAGGGTAATGAGGGTGTTTTCCATAGACAGACACATTAAGGTGACAGGCCATGTGGCATAAAAGAGGAAGAACAGTGTCTCTTTAGGAATGATGGGGTATATCTTTCGCAGCTGAGAAATGCTTACTATATATTGGAGATGAGGGATATGGTGAGTATGCTGTAGATTGAAAAGATTTAGGCCCTCATTACAAACCTGGCAGTAAATCCCGCTTTCCGCCGTGCAGGAGACCGCCAACATACCGTTGCGGCTGCGGAATTCTGCAACAGGTATTACGACTCACAGCTCGGAATCCGCCACAATACAGACACCCACAGAAGTCCGCCACACAAAAGGTCAGTGATAAACTGGTGATACCAAAACCAACAACGTCACACCAACAAGAATACGCCCACAGTATCACGACCTATGAATCCACACGGCGGTCTTTCAACCGCGGTAATCCATTGGCGGTACACACCGCCGCGCTCAAAATACACACACATTTACAAAACACCCCCACATTGGACAATTCAAAATACACACACCTGACACACATACACATACCACACCCACACACCCAATCCAATATAAAGCACACACCCACATCACCCACAAACCCTTACAACCAAAATTTTGAAAGAAGGCCAGAGAGAGAGAGATTACCTAACACAACACCAGTATCCACAGACATACAACACCATCACTTATACAACATCCACGCACCTCAAACAACACACATCAACACATCCCCTCACACATCACAACAGACAGCACCTCACACATCACCCACACCACATCATGGCATCTCAAAGACACCCCACGTTCTCTGAGGAGGAGCTCAGGGTCATGGTGGAGGAAATCATCCGGGTAGAGCCACAGCTATTCGGATCACAGGTGCAGCACACCTCCATTGCAAGGAAGATAGAGCTATGGCAGAGAATCGTCGACAGGGTCAACACAGTGGGACAGCATCCAAGAACACGGGATGACATCAGTAAGAGGTAGAACGACCTACAGGGGAGATTGCTGTACAGAGGACTGGCGGTGGACCCCTATCTCCTCCCCCACAACTAACAACATGGGAGGAGCACGTCTTGGTAATACTGCATCCTGAGGGCCTCGCAGGAGTAGCAGGAGGACTGGACTTTGGTAAGGCAAATCTTTACTATTAAACCCCCCCACCCCACCTGCATGCCATCACATACTCCCACCCTCACCCTCACCCTCACACCCATCACCCCAACAACCCACAGATACCCCACTAACACAATCCACACATCCCAAAGTCAAGCCCTGCATGTAACACCAATGCATGGACACCCATCACCAAAGCATGTCCAGTAGAGAGACTCACTCATGCCCCAAACTCACCAATCACACAAGGGCCACAGCAATAATGCAAGCACAGGAGTAGAGGTTAACTCACCCATTGCACAAGATGGCACACACAGATACTAACATTATGCATTCACACCCCAACAGGACCCCTACCCAACGTCACCAGACAGGAGGTGTCAGACATATCCAGTCTCCCCACAGAGGAGGCCCACAGTGATGACAGCAGCTCTGCACGCCTGGATCAAGATGACCAGCCCAGCCCATCAGGGACCTCGGGACAGTTGGTTCCCCTGACACAGTCATAAACCACCACGAACCTCCCCCCTCAGGAAACACCACCACAGTACCCACCCAGCGGGCCCATCCCTCTGTCCCCAGGACACGCCAATCAGCAGTATGTCCACCACTACAGGGAACCCAGGTAACCCCACTAACACAGGATGATCAGGGACCTGGGGGCAGTGGCAGTTGGCACACGGTTCAGGGGACAGAGGCACAGGATAACAGGGAAGCTGGGAGGACTGCTGTGTGGCAGGGGGAGGACAGGCCCAGGGAACCCACTCTCCACAAGGCACTCTCCAACATCATGGGAGCTTACCACCATTCCCAGGAGACCATGGGCACGGTACTGGCCAAGTTTCAGAAGACCCAGCGGCTGCAGGAGGAACACTACCTGGAGAGCAGGGAGGACTTGAAGTTCATCAACACCACCCTGGTCACCATTGCAGGGTTGCTGGCAGACCTTGTCAACACCAGGAGGGACACAGTGGCACACCAACGGGCCCCTGACACTAGCCTGAACGATGAACAGCCCTCCACGTCCGCCGGCGCTAGTGGACAGGAGGCACTGCCACAGGAGCAACAGGCCACCAGCACCCCACCCCCTGCAGAAGGAGTACCACCCCGCAAACGGTCCCTGAGATCCAGGAACAAGACAGAGAACATTGCCAAGACCCCCGTCAGGAAATAAGACCCCCCTGAATGTCACCCTTCTGTCCCACTTTGTCACCCTGTCCACCTTAAGTTGCCATTGATCCACTTCCTATGCCCCATTGGACAATGCACCTGGGAAACAAATAGACTGGACTCTGCCATGGACATTCCTCCACTATCACTCCAGCCCATTTCACACCCCCCTCCACTTATTTGCGCAGAAATAAACACACTTGAATCACAAAAAAAATCTGGAGTCTGTGCTTTCACTAATGTGTATTTGCAAAACCTCTGGAATATAGCAATGTCAATGTACCTGTTCACATACCAATGTAACACAGCTGTAGGCCAGCAGTAAACATAGCAGAGGGCACAAAGTGGGACCCAGATCTGTGAAATGGAAAGGCAAAGTAACAAGTCAGGGTCCATACACTGAGTGAAAATGACAGACTTATGCTAGCTCCAACAATAGTATGAGATGTGGGAAGCAGTTCCATCTTCTTACCTGTGTCTCACTGGAAGTATTGCATGATGATGTTGTTTCGGTTGTCGACATCTTCTTCTTCTGTCTCCTCTTCTTCACTGTCCACAGGCTCCACAGCTGCCACAAGACCACCATCTGTCCCATTCTCCTGCAGAAAAGGCACCTGGTGTCGCAAAGCCAAGTTGTGCAGCATACAGCAGGCCACGATTATCTGGCACACCTTCTTCAGTGAGTAGTATAGGGAGCCACTTGTAAGATAGAGGCACCGGAATCTGGCCTTCAGGAGGCCGAAGGTGCATTCTATAATCCTCCTAGTTCGCCCATGTGCCTCATTGTAGCGTTCCTCTGCCCTTGTCCTGGGATTCCTTACTGGGGTCAGTAGCCATAACAGGTTGGGGTAACCAGAGTCACCTGCAAATGTCGAGGGACAACTGTTAGACAGACACTAACCCTTAGGGACAATCCCATACCCATACACCTATGTCAACTGTGTTGGGACCTTGGGCTCGCCTATTAGCCACACACAGTGCCTCAGGAGTTGCCCCATCACATAAGGGATGCTGCTATTCCTCAAAATGTAAGCGCCATGCACAGAGCCAGGATACTTGGCATTCACATGGGAGATATACTGGTCTGCCAAATACACCATCTGCACATTCATGGAATGATAGCTTTTCCGTTTTTTGTAAACCTGTTCATTCCTGCTGTGGGGGGAACAAATGCCACATGTGTACCATCAATGGCACCAATGATGTTGGGGATATGTCCCAGGGCATAAAAGTCACATTTCACTGTGGGCAAATCCTTCACCTGAGGGAAAACGATGTAGCTGCGCATGTGTTTCAGCAGGGCAGATAACACTCTGGACAACATGTTAGAGACCATTGGCTGGGACATCCCTGATGCCATGGCCACTGTTGTTTGAAAAGTCCCACTGGCCAGGAAATGGAGTACAGACAGAACCTGCATTAGAGGGGGGATTCCTGTGGGATGGCGGAAAGGTGAAATCAGGTCTGGCTCCAACTGGGCACACAGTTCCAGGATTGTTGCACAATCAAGTCTGTATGTGATAATGATGTGTCTTTCTTCCATTGTCGACAGGTCCACCAGGGGTCTGTACACTGGTGGATGCCGCCATCTCATCACCTGCCCCAGCAGACATGCCCTATGGAGGAGAACAGCGAGCAGAGGGTCATCCAACACTTAGGTATCAAAATGTGTTATTTGGTAAAACTTTGAAAAATCGCAATGTGCCGTTATCTGACTGTATTCCAGGCCTAAATAGGTGTGACACAGTTTTTTTCCATGCCATGTGGCCCCCTGAAATGGCGGCTGCCTGACCTGTAAGGTGGGACAAGGGGAAATTAGGTAACTGCGCAGGCATTGTACACCGTCGCGGTGGGCAGTCGAAGACCGTGGTGCAACTCAGCATTGGTTAACATTGTGTCCTACGGGTCCCAGGAACCAATGACGATGTACGCCGGCGGTGACGGTACGCACTGCTGCGGACGTGGCTGCCATTTTCTTACTGTTCCCTCACTTGATACCTGACCTTCCACAGGAGAGGACCTACACTGCAAGTGCTGCTGTGACCTGTGTCAGGAAGCGACGATGGCTACAGTGTCTGGGGAAAGGGCCCCTGCCTTCACTTCGGAGGAGTTGGATAAACTGGTGGATGGGGTCCTCCCCCAGTACACGCAACTGTACGGTTCTCCAGATAAACAGGTGAGTACACTGTGAGCAAGGTGGATGGCACATGAGTGTATGGAGTGTCATGGATGGAAGAGGGTGGGGAGGGGGACAGACCAGCATGTCAGGATTGTGTGTGTATGTATGGCTGGGCCAGGGTGGGAGGAGTTTGGCAATGCGTGAGATGAAATGTACGGGCTAGAAACATCAATTTTTACTTAACTTTTCCTCCAGGTCAGCGCCCACAAGAAGAAGGGTATTTGGTGTGCCCTCGGCAAGGAAGTCCGGACCCTGGGGGGGTCTACCATAAAAGGAGCACCCACTGCCGTAAAAGATGGGAGGACCTGCGCCGCTGGAGCAAGAAGACTGCAGAGGCCAGCTGGGGATGGCCTCCCAACGTGGAAGGGGTGCCCGTCGCACCATGACCCCTCTGATGTACCGGATCCTGGCGGTGGCATATCCAGAGTTGGATGGGCACATGAGGTTGTCACAGCAGCCACAAGGGGGTGAGTACACTCTAATTCAGCTGACTCTGCGTGCTTTACGAGGTGTCTGGGTGGTCAAAGTGGGCTGTGGGTTCCCCTAGGCCCGGGCGAACTTGGTAGGCTAGGTCCCTTGTTAGGCAGGCTCTGTGGCACCCCAACCCCACTACTGGTAATAGCCAGCTACACCTAGTCAGGCTCCTGCGACTTCCAGGTGTGCAGCAATAGGGCTTAGGCCTCGTCCCCCATGGGCATGTGAATTTGCTAGGAACTGTTAGTGCACGGCTTAGTGCATAGGGCTGCTCCCTGTAGGAGGCTGGACTGGCTTGTAGTGAGTACCTAGGGGTACTTGCACCTTGCACCAGGCCCAGTTATCCCTTATTAGTGTATAGGGTGTCCAGCAGCATAGGCTGATAGATAATGGTAGCTTAGCAGAGCAGCTTAGGCTGAACTAGGAGACGTGTGAAGCTACTACAGTACCACTTAGTGTCATATGCACAATATCATAAGAAAACACGATACACAGTTATACTAAAAATAAAGGTACTTTATTTTTATGACAATATGCCAAAGTATCTCAGAGTGTACCCTCAGTGAGAGGATAGGAAATATACACAAGATATATATACACAATAGCAAAAATATGCAGTATAGTCTTAGAAAACAGTGCAAACAATGTATAGTTGCAATAGGATGCAATGGGGACACATAGGGATAGGGGCAACACAAACCATATACTCCAAAAGTGGAATGCGAACCACGAATGGACCCCAAACCTATGTGACCTTGTAGAGGGTCGCTGGGACTATTAGAAAATAGTGAGAGTTAGAAAAATAACCCTCCCCAAGACCCTGAAAAGTGAGTGCAAAGTGCACTAAAGTTCCCCTAAGGACAAAGAAGTCGTGTTAGAGGAATAATGCAGGAAAGACACAAACCAACAATGCAACAACAATGGATTTCCAATCTAGGGTACCTGTGGAACAAGGGGACCAAGTCCAAAAGTCACAAGCAAGTCGGAGATGGGCATATGCCCAGGAAATGCCAGCTGTGGGTGCAAAGAAGCTTCTACTGGACAGAAGAAGCTGAGGTTTCTGCAGGAACGAAAAGGGCTAGAGACTTCCCCTTTGGTGGACGGATCCCTCTCGCCGTGGAGAGTCGTGCAGAAGTGTTTTCCCGCTGAAAGAACGGGACGCTGCTGTGGCCCAGGAGAGACCAGGAGGTCGCAAATTGGACCAGGAGGTAGAGGGGACATCGAGCAAGACAAGGAGCCCTCTCAGCAGCAGGTAGCACCCAGAGAAGTGCCAGAAACAGGCACTACAAGGATGCATGAAACGGTGCTCACCCGAAGTTACACAAAGGAGTCCCACGTCGCCGGAGACCAACTTAGAAAGTCGTGCAATGCAGGTTAGAGTGCCGTGGACCCAGGCTTGGCTGTGCACAAAGGATTTCCGCCGGAAGTGCACAGGGGCCGGAGTAGCTGCAAAAGTCGCGGTTCCCAGCAATGCAGTCTAGCGAGGTGAGGCAAGGACTTACCTCCACCAAACTTGGACTGAAGAGTCACTGGACTGTGGGGGTCACTTGGACAGAGTTGCTGGATTCGAGGGACCTCGCTCGTTGTGCTGAGAGGAGACCCAAGGGACCGGTAATGCAGCTTTTTGGTGCCTGCGGTTGCAGGGGCAAGATTCCGTCGACCCACAGGAGATTTCTTCGGAGCTTCTAGTGCAGAGAGGAGGCAGACTACCCCCACAGCATGCACCACCAGGAAAACAGTCGAGAAGGCGGCAGGATCAGCGTTACAGAGTTGCAGTAGTCGTCTTAGCTACTATGTTGCAGTTTTGCAGGCTTCCAGCGCGGTCAGCAGTCGATTCCTTGGCAGAAGGTGAGGAGAGAGATGCAGAGGAACTCGGATGAGCTCTTGCATTCGTTATCTAAAGTTTCCCCAGAGACAGAGACCTTAAATAGCCAGAAAAGAGGGTTTGGCTACCTAGGAGAGAGGATAGGCTAGCAACACCTGAAGGAGCCTATCAGAAGGAGTCTCTGACGTCACCTGGTGGCACTGGCCACTCAGAGCAGTCCAGTGTGCCAGCAGCACCTCTGTTTCCAAGATGGCAGAGGTCTGGAGCACACTGGAGGAGCTCTGGACACCTCCCAGGGGAGGTGCAGGTCAGGGGAGTGGTCACTCCCCTTTCCTTTGTCCAGTTTCGCGCCAGAGCAGGGCTAAGGGGTCCCCTGAACCGGTGTAGACTGGCTTATGCAGAATTGGGCACATCTGTGCCCAAGAAAGCATTTCCAGAGGCTGGGGGAGGCTACTCCTCCCCTGCCTTCACACCATTTTCCAAAGGGAGAGGGTGTAACACCCTCTCTCAGAGGAAGTCCTTTGTTCTGCCATCCTGGGATAAGCCTGGCTTGACCCCAGGGGGGCAGAAACCTGTCTGAGGGGTTGGCAGCAGCAGCAGCTGCAGTGAAACCCCTGAAAAGGCAGTTTGGCAGTACCAGGGTCTGTGCTACAGACCACTGGGATCATGGGATTGTGCCAACTATGCCAGGATGGCATAGAGGGGGCAATTCCATGATCTTAGACATGTTACATGGCCATATTCGGAGTTACCATTGTGAAGCTACACATAGGTAGTAACCTATGTGTAGTGCACGCGTGTAATGGTGTCCCCGCACTCACAAAGTCCGGGGAATTGGCCCTGAACAATGTGGGGGCACCTTGGCTAGTGCCAGGGTGCCCTCACACTAAGTAACTTTGCACCTAACCTTTACCAGGTAAAGGTTAGACATCTAGGTGACTTATAAGTTACTTAAGTGCAGTGTAAAATGGCTGTGAAATAACGTGGACGTTATTTCACTCAGGCTGCAGTGGCAGGCCTGTGTAAGAATTGTCAGAGCTCCCTATGGGTGGCAAAAGAAATGCTGCAGCCCATAGGGATCTCCTGGAACCCCAATACCCTGGGTACCTCAGTACCATATACTAGGGAATTATAAGGGTGTTCCAGTAAGCCAATGTAAATTGGTAAAATTGGTCACTAGCCTGTTAGTGACAATTTGTAAGAAATGAGAGAGCATAACCACTGAGGTTCTGATTAGCAGAGCCTCAGTGAGACAGTTAGGCACTACACAGGGAACACATACATTTAGGCCACAAACTTATGAGCACTGGGGTCCTGACTAGCAGGGTCCCAGTGACACATAACAAACATACTGAAAACATAGGGTTTTCACTATGAGCACTGGGCCCTGGCTAGCAGGATCCCAGTGAGACAGTGAAAACACCCTGACATACACTCACAAACAGGCCAAATGTGGGGGTAACAAGGCTAGAAAGAGGCTACTTTCTCACACTCCCTGTGTGCTGTGTCCGCCAACGGTAGTGGTGTTGCATGCACTGAACATGTATTTCTTCCGTTTCCCCCCCCCCTTTTTGTTTTATCTCCCTGTTCTTGCGTGCAATAGCATCATCTGGTGGAGGAGCATTGGCACCGGAGCAGGAGGGAGCTGCAACCCACATGGCCCTGGAGGGGGAAGCAACGGAGTCTGAAGCCACCAGTGGGACAGAGGGCAAGGGGAGCTACACGATGGGGGCAGAAGCATACACGAGCGACAGCGACTCCTATCTCTGATGGGAGCTCCCTTGCGGTGGCGGGCACAGAGGTGCCCACTGCATCAGCAGGTACAGCCGCCACCCCCCCTACCAGCACCGCCCTCCCAGCAGCCCCTCAGCATGTGTCCCGAGCCCGCTCACCCAGGAGGGTGGGCATCTCCTTCGCCCCAGGCACCTCAGGCCCTGCCCCAGTCAGCCCTGCTGCCCTCAGTGAGGAGGCTATTGACCTCCTGAGATCCCTCACTGTTGGGCAATCTACCATTTTGAATGCCATCCAGGGTGTTGAGAGGCATTTGCAACAAACAAATGCATACCTGGAGGGCACTCATTCTGGGCAGGCGGCCCAACAGAGAGCATTTCAGGCTCTGGCCTCAGCACTGATGGCAGCCATTGTCCCTGTGTTCAGCCTCCAACCTCCAACTTCCTCCACCCGACCCAATCCCCTGTACCTCAGCCTATCCCAAGCACACCATCAGACCAGCATGCACACTCATCAACACACAAAAGTGGACATGGCAAACATAAGCACCACACAAGCACCACACAAGCACTCACACAAGCACCATCCCCAATCAGCCACAGCAACATCCACTGCCTCCACTGAGTCCCCCTCCTCCACGTCCTCCTCCTCCCTCCCTGTCTCGTCTCCACTCACACCTGCATACACTACATCCTCAGCCACTACCTCCATCACCAGCACGCCCATCAGCACACACCGCTCACGTGCAATCACCACCCCACTACCATGCACACATCCCCAGTGTCCTCTCCCAGTGTGTCTGTGAGCCCTCCTCCCAAAGTACACAAATGCAGCACACACCCACCCAACAGCCATCCACCTCACAACAGCCTCCGGCCCATGCACTTTCACCCAAATTCAGCAAATGTACACCTCCTACAACCACTACCTCTTCCTCCACTCCCAAACCCCCTCCATCTACCTCTCCCAGTGTGTCTAAGAAGCTTTTCCTGGCTAACAGTGACCTCTTCCCTACACCTCCCCCCGTCCTTCCCCTAGGAACAGGCTTTCCAGGTCCCAGCCCAGCACCTCAGCCACCAAATCCCCAGGCACAGTGGGGCCAGCAACAGCGGGGTCATTGAGTACGCCACCCATCAGGGCTGCCAGTGTGCCACCTTGCGAGGCCAAGGACATTCCGCCACCTGCCAAGGTGAAGAAGGTGCTCCCATCCCGGAGGGAGAAGCCGCACCTACCAGCCACCAAGGGCTCCTCCAAAACAAAAGGGGACAGTGGCAAGACATCTGCAGCACCATCAAAGCTGGGAAAGGAACAAAAGCCGAGGAGCAGGTCAGGACAGGGCACGATGGCACCAACTGAGGGACAAGTGTCACCCCTTCTGTCAATGACTACACCAACCTGTACGGCTGCGAACACCGCAACCTGCACCGCCACCAGCACCGCCACCTGCACCGCCACCAGCACCGCCACCTGCACCGCCACCAGCACCGCCACCTGTACCGCAACCTGCACAGCCACCTGCACAGCCACCTGCATCACCACCTGCACGTCTGCAGCCTCAGCAACAGTCCCCAGCATCTTCCCCAGTGGGCAGCCATCAGAGGCTGCAGAAGACGTCCTGCTGTGTCCCTCAACAGGTGCTGACACATGCACCACTGCCGGCATCGCCGCCACAGACACCGCCGCAAGCACTGCCACCAGCCCCGCGACAGGCTCGGACAGTGGCACCACAGCTGACATGGCTACCAACCCCAGTGGGCAGCCGTCCGAGGCTGGAGGAGACTTCCTGGACCCTGCCCAGCTTCCATGAGGCATGACTCTCATCACTGTTTGCACCTGCAGGTGGAAGGCGAAGCCGCAGCAGGGTGGGGTATGTCTCTGCCTCCATAGCGTATCATGCTACCTGTTCCTTGGCAATCTTGTGGCACACACACCCATGTGAGGTAATGGGACCAGCCACACTGCATGTGGAGCACTCTGGGCACCAAGCCCCCTCCACAACCAGTGGAGAATCACATCCGCTACCTCAGTCCTTGGCAGGATGAAGCACTCGGGGCACCAAGCCCCCTCCAGAACCAGTGGAGAGATACATCCACTTCCTCAGTCCTTGGCAGGATGAAGCACTCTGGGCACAAAGCCCCCTCGAGAACCAGTGGCGAATGACATCCACTTGAGAGACTGTGGCTTTGCACTCCCCAGGATAAAGCAGTGGGCAAACCACCCACTGAAAAGACTTGATACTGTGGCTTTGCACTCCCCAGGATAAAGCAGTGGGCAAACCACCCACTAGAAAGACTTGAGAGACTGTGGCTTTGCACTCCCCAGGATACAGCAATGGGCATGGAACCCCCTCGAGGAGCAGTGGTGTTGTGCGTTCATCTGGCTGAGGTGCCCCCACCTCCCCCTGAGGTGCCTGTTTATTTTCGATCTGATGCCCCTGCAGTGTTCTCTCCATTTCAAGTCAGGTATCTTGTATTGGCTTAGCCCATGCATTTTGGGACCACTGGTCCATGGACAATGATTGGTACACTATCCGGACTTGTGTAGTTGGTGTACATATTAGTATATACTGATTTTTGAACTTTCACTATCTGATTTTTAATGATTACAATCGTTACAATCATTTACTTTTGTCCTTGCGTTCTTCCAGGGGGTGAGGGGGTGTATGTAATGTTGCTGCATGTATTTGTGTGTATAGTGTTGTGGGTGAGGGTGGGGGTGGGGGTATTGCGTGTTCCGTGTGTGCGTCACTCTCTTTTCCCTCCACCCTCCTCTGTGTTGTAGGTGCAGTACTCACAGTGGTCATCGACGGCATCTGTCCTGCTCCTGATACATCAGGAGGAAGACCAGCATGGGCAGTACGTGTAACTCGGGCTCCATGGCATCCTGGTTCCTTGTTGGGTGTCGAGAGGTGAGTGGTTTCCCTTCTGTGTACTGTTTCCACCGTGCTTTTGATAGCGTTGGTTCCACCCCGGAAAAGGTGGCGGATAGGCGTGTTGAAACACAGTGGGCGGTACTTTGTTTTCCGCCTGTCTGTTGGCAGTTACCGCTGCGGTGTTTGTTTCTAGTGTTAAAGTGGCTGTCTATGTTGGCGGTTTCCGCCATGGTCGTGATTCCATTTTATTTTCCGCCGGCCTGTTGGCAGAATTACAGAGCTTTAACACTGTCCGCCAGGGTTGTAATGAGGGCCTTAGTGTAGAGGTGCGTATCACTGAAGTTCTGAGTTTGCAGCAGCCGGGGGTGGGGGAAGCAGTAAAACTCCCTGTAGGATTTTCCTGAATAGGGGCATTTGGAGGAGGTGGAAGTCACATGCAGGCTGCCAACTCTGGACAATTGTCCTCCCTCTTCCTTAGAAATTATCACAGCCTTCTGTCTTGGGTTCTCAGGATAAACTTTATTTCACAGCAGGGAGACCTATTGTAGTGCTGCATGCAAAATTATGCATAAGGGAGAGTCTCAAAGATAATCTGACTGCATCCAATATTTATGCACTTCAACAGGCATTGAAAACAAATAGCTGATACATACATTACAATCTGGCAAGTACATCTGTTAGTCAAGTGAGTTTTCTCTCAGCCTCCAGCTTTTTTATGACCCCGACACTCCCTGGGCTGGGGGTGTTCTGCTGCTTCTAGATAAGATAACCTGTGTTTCTTGCAACTGTTAGTGCTCTTTCTCTGCCTATGCCTTGTGACTATCGATGTACTGAAACTCAGGGCATAGCACATACTTTAAGAGTTTGCTTTCAAGCTTCTTTGGTTGAATGGCACAAAATGGAGTCTCTTCACAAGATGGAGTTAGGGTTCTGTTTCCTTTCTCCACATTCCCACCTCTTGATGAATTTTCAACATTTATATCCTTCTGAGCTATCCTTGTTCCCCCTATGAAGGTTTTTCCTACAGTGTCTATCTTTGTTACTCCTTTCTGGAAGCATTGCAGTATTGGTTGGAAGCAGCAGCAGTATAATAATAAGAGTATTAGTATTGGTAAGAGAGCCTTTCACAGGCCTAATAGTTCAAATGGTAGCCATGAGAACCAGCCAGAAAACCAATCACGTGAGGCCTTCTGCTTCCCTGTGATGATGTCCCTTAAAGTATGAAGGGCTTGAATAGCGTAGGTCAGTGTTCCAGTTTCTTCGTCATTTCCTGGGATGAACGTACAACAGGAAGACCCTATTTTGGCACATACCCCACCTTCAATGGCAATTAGCCAATACCATCCAGTTTTGCATAAATGTGATGCTCATAGCCTGAAGCTCCTGTTTGATGGAATTGAATCCATCCTCTGTGCCGTTTACTAGTAGCATTAACTCATATCTGGTCAGTTGTAACCAAGCAAAGGATACCTTAACTCCGTTCCACAACCTGTACTCATCCAGCACTGATTGCACATCTAGGGCGAAGTATTGGCATACATCCCTCTTCCATCAGTGTACTAGTGCATGTTGTCGATCCTGTGCATGTGCATAGATATCTTCCTCTGTTATATTGTCATGTAGTAGAACTATCAATATCTGGGACACCAGTATGGCAATGGAGCACAGGCCCTTCCAGCTATATGGCAACGGGACATATGCTAACATGCCACATACCCAGTCGGTATCCATCAATGCTGCAGGGCTCTCCTGCAGGGATGTGATATATATTATATGTTTGCAGTTCTTATTCATTTCTACTCTATGTGTCCCATTTCTTCTAAAACACACTGAGTATTCTTTGGAAGGCAAAATGTGTTTTGGGAAAGGAACTGGATCCAAAAAGGTGCATGTTGATACCCCAGAATCCCATATATTGGTACAATTGGTACATATCTGATTGTATACTGTATCATCATTATACCTTGCCTTTAACACCCTTGAGGGGCAGTCTATCGCCATATTTCCTCGCCACTGCCCCGACATAAACCTGGGCCTGGAATGTGAACTGTGGCTAGTGTTCACAGGTGGAGTCATTCTCATTATTACATTTCCTAGTATTCAGCCCTGTGTCTGCCACTGTTCTAAGTGTGTATTTTGGTTGTCTGAGAAATCCTGGCTTTTCAAGCTGGCTAAAATCCTGAAACATTGATTGAACATGTTCTTCTAATATTGCTGTGGAATTCCATTTTGGTGTTGAAAAATTCCAACAATGAAATTGCACTCTCCCTTTGATGTAACATGACATCAGGGTTATCAAACATATGAAGAATGGGCATTCTTGAACCTGTTGTGGATTCATATTAGTACCTTGCACTGCACATATATTTTAGCTTAGCTTAGGCTGGCAGCCTGTGCTCTTTTACCCAGATAATATGCTCTATTCTCATTTATTCGTTTTAGAATAGCTTGCTTTTCAGTAGGGATGTTTTATTTTTCCTAATCAGCTATTAGTCTGCAAGAGTGTTGTTATTATTATTAGTATATACAACTTTTCTCATCATGTTCCTGACTCAAGCTTGACAAGAAACAGTACGAGACCAACATGAGATAAGGTTTGGCATTGCCGCCCCAAGAGTTCACACAGCCTAAACTTAGGCACATGCGCACCTCAGGCTTATTTCTTAGAACCAAAACATGCTTTCTATAATACACCAAGTAGGCCAAAAGGGAGTTGAGAGGGGTCCTTCGGACCAGAATTTCCATCTAAGCTGCATGTCATTTTTCAGCAAAACCTCAGACTTGTCTCTGAAAGCCAGTTAAGCAGATGAAGGGCAGACCTTCGTTCTAAGGTAATGGGTGTGGGTGCTCCTCTCATAGACTGAGTATGGACAGATTGGGCTATTCCCACCGTGCTCTCGCTAGAAGGTAGATGCTAGCCGTTAGGTAGGAATTCTAAACACATGTTTATTGCAATATGTTGGGATTGTTGATCTCTTTCTCACAAACCGTCACAATCCTTATTTTGTTATGCCTCAGTAGCCTAATAATTGCAGCTCATATATTTTATTGCAGATTGCAGTCTTTTCAATAAATATATTGAAAATCACCCTGCATTTCTTTATTGCCTCTGTGTGATTATAAGACCTTTTGATAACAAGAGAAAGGGATGAGATCTGTGAATCCGAGTTTCCATGAGAGGTCACACCTGTGCCATGCAATAGGCTGCCACAAGTCACCTTTCCTTCTTCGGTTGGGTGAGATGCTGCTAGCAAGCCAATAGGGTTGGGCTGGTAGCTGCCAACTGGTGCGGGAATGACTCAGTCACCCACAAGCGGCATCCCTGAATCCAGCAGTCTTGTTCAAATAACGAGACTCTTATGACAATCCCTTCTTATTTCTTAACCATCAACAGTGTGTGGTGTAGGGGTACAAACAAAGCATGATGCATTGAAATGTGCTGTAATTGTTGTATGTAAACTTTTGTACCACATCTTCTGGCACGGCAAGGGATGCATAGAGTGCATAAAGTGCTGAGAAATTTCTCTTTTTGACCTTAATAATCTGTAAGCTCGCTAGGGGATACTGGTGCTTGTGGTGTTTCATTTATCAGAATACCTTGCAGACTCTTGTCTCTTAAGGAGGTGATCAGAAACATTTGACTACCTAGCGGGTCCTTATCCTTTAGGAGGGAAAGCAACACAAAGGCATAAAATATACACATTAATAGAAAATAGAAACAATCTTTCAGAACAGAGGGCTTATTGTCCCAACCAAGATCCCACCACACTTGGGACAATAGTCTTTTAAGTCTCTTAAAGGGAAGTCCACCCCCCCTTCTCCTTACTCCTAGCAAGAAAGAAGGACGTTGGGTTGAGCTGATCTGATATCTGTCCTGTGCATCAAATGTTTCAGCTCGTGGACCTTTACGGCTGTTGGAGTAGTCTGAACTACTCTGTAGGTTCCCAAGAAGTGTGGATCCTTCCATTGTCGAGCAAAATTCTTGACAAATACTTGGTAGCTGGGGCGAGGTGTTGTCATGGTACCACAGGTGGTGTGGTGGAGCTCGCTTGCTGTAGGTGAACCTTTTTGGAAATAAATTTGACAGCGCTTGTTAGGACAGACATATATGCTGACATTTCTCACCATACTACATCAACAGTTTTATGTGCATCCGTGTTTTTCCTATGCAGGACTTCTCCCATTGGCACTGTTCTGCCTGTGACAATCTGGTGTGCCATCAGTCAATTTCTGTTCAGTGTTACAGATATCTTCCTTATTTTTTCTTTTAGGGCGCCATTCAGGTGTTCCATTATCCCATTACTTTGGGGTGAGAGGCAGAGACAAGGGTGTGCTGTATTCCCAGCATTTGGGTGATGCGTTCACAGATTTTATTAACAAGGTGTGTGGTAATATCCAAGCAGATGGCCTTGGGAATGCCCCATCTTCTTATTACCTCTTTTTGGATTAATTTAGCCGCGCTTTTTGCATCCGCAGCCTGGCATGGGCCTACTTCTAGCCACCTAGAGAAAGGATAAACTACCACTATCATGTACCTCATGGTGTTACATCTGTTGACCATATCTACAAAGACAATGTGTAATTCTTGGAAAGGACCCTCTGGCCTAGGTATGGATGATGATGGTAATGCTGGTACTCTGGATGGAGTGTATTGTTTACATATAAGACATTGATGTATAAACCAATTAATTAATTTTGGAAGGTCTGGAAAAAACAGTCTGCTGATATGGTGTCTAACAGTGTCTTTTTAGGGACATGTGTTGGTAAGTGTAATTATGTTAATTCTAAATGGAGCAGTGTCTGGGGCATCGCTAGTTTGCCTGTATCTATATGTCTATGCAGAAAATAAGCAGATACCTTACATTCTCTCTGTTCCTAAACCTGCTTTTCCTCAGGATGAGTTGTTTCTTGTATATCTTGAAGGTGGTATGCTGCTAATGTCATCTAGGGGACATCACCCCCTCTGTATCACATCTGCACTGTACATATGGTATTAGCCATCTGCCGAGCCTCCTTACCTGCCTGGTCGGCTACGTTGTTGCCCTATGACACAACATCCAATCCCGTGTGTCAGTTTACCACTACTTTGTTCCCCCCTCTTCGTAGTTCTATTATTAGTTGTTGTAGGAGGGGACCATGAGCTACTGGGGGTACCATCATCTTCTGAAAACATCTTCTCTGCCACATGTTATCTCAGAATGGACAGTAAAGGCTACATATGCTGAGTCCGTATATACTGCAACATCATCTATACACACGAATTGTAATGTCTGTACTAGGGCATGTAATTCCTCTGCTTGGGCTAAGAATTGTGAAGGCAATGGTAATTACTTCAGTACTGAGTACATCACATTAGGTAAGGTAAGTGTCTGTTCCACTATGGCTGCCAATGTGTGTCTAAGTCCTGTCACCTGATCTATCGTAGAAGATCCATCAATATATGGTGCTCTGCTTCCTTCGATAGGTGTCTCTTGTGCTAGGGCAATGTGGTGTTCCTCATGTGTAGCACAATCACGGTCTGTGTCTTTTAACAATTCTACTAGAAATTGCGCTGGGTTGACAGAGTGAACATGCACTGTTTTAATAGCAGCATTGAAAAGTATGACTTTATATCAGGATGCCATTTGAGTTATTAGAGTGCGCTTAGCCTTCTGTAAAACTGCAAAAGAGGCATGTTCAACATAAAATGTGGTGGGGCTACCAGCTGTTACTGCTGATGCCTTCTCTACAGCAAAGGTTGATGCTGCTAGGGACTGTTTAACAGGGAAAATGTTCTCTCATAATGTCATCTAGTTGGCCAATAAAATAAGCAATTGGCTTATGCCCCATTGGATATTTCTGTGTAAGGACAGCTGTCATAGTTGTCCCATTTGTATTTGAGAACAAAAAGAACCCCTTTGCATAGTCTGGCATTGCCAGCACTGGTGCAGGCAATGGATTCTTTGAAGTCATTGCATACCTGTATCAATTCTGGTGTGCACTTTATAGGCGCGCTTGGTGAGTGCTTCCCTTTAACCATTTGGTATAAGGGCACTGTCCTGAAGCTATAATCAAAAACCCACTGTCTCACAAAATTGCACAATCCTAGAAATGTTTACATTTCTTTTACAGTTTGAAGCAGTGGTGGTTGCGGACAGCTATCGCTCTGAATTCTGTTATTTGTCTGCCATTTGCTGAGATCAATTGCCCTAAATACTGCACTTCTTCCTATGCAAACTGCAATTTTTTTCCTTTCAATCTTGTATCCCTTGTGTGCTAGGACTTTTAACAAGTTCACAGTATCTTGGATGCACTCCTCGCAGGTGGGACTACATACACCTAAGTCATCAATGTACTGTAAAATTGTACTGTCACATTGAAAATTGGTCAGGTAATTTCTACCGACTGTTAAAAACTGACAGGGACTCACAATACCTTTGAGGTAAACGAGAATATAAATATTTGGTCCCAGAAAATGTGAAAGCACTCAAGGAATGACTCTCTGGAGTAAAAAGCATTTTTCAAGTCTAGAAAATACTTAGCATCCTTGTGTTTGTGAGGATAACCGAAGGATTAGGAACCACTGGAAATTCTTGAACCACAAGAGCGTTCAAAGGTTGGAAATCCTGGACCATCCTTGAGGAATTCCCAGTAGTTTTGCACACAGGAAACATCAGTGCATTACATGGTGAAAAAGAGGGATACAAAATCCCTTGTCTAACCAATGCTTGTATTGTTACGCTTATTGCTTCCTGGGCTTCACCAGAGATAAGGTACTGTCTTACTCTAGGTAATTGCACATTATCTTTTAGTTTTAGTTTTTTCCCAGTTTAATTTATACAAGTATAACAAACTTATACATATTTGCACCGTATGAGAATCGCATTTCATCTTATCCCACTCCAAGAAATATAACATTATTCCATATTGATTCAGTTATTCGTGGATGTTTCTGGTATGTTACATACAAAACATATGGTCAGGCAATACAATAGTACTTGTACAATGTTTCGGCGTGACTATATAACAGTTGAATACAGTAGTGATGGGCTAGCCTGCCCATTTCAAATACAGTGCATGGTATATTAACTTTTAACAATTAAACTGTGAAGAGGTAACAGCTGCCGCACTCCGCCGGACCAGTCAACAATATCTCGTCAGCTTAGACCCTTAGTTGGGTTAGCCGAACCCAATCTGTAGCTACATAAGCAGATTGAACGAAGAGGGGAGGAAGTTGAGGCAATGAAAGTCAGAGCCAACAGGAGAGGCGGTGTATCATCGTTCAGACACACTCAACCATACATCTGATGCCACCACTTTACTGCCCAAGAAGGCATGACAGTACTCGCACCACGTTATTGGTGTTCATCAGCTGAGGTGTCCCCGTCTTCCCCCACAGGCTACCCATGCAGTCCTTTGATCATACCATGCCAGATTTCCAAATCCCGTTTTGTGTGTTTACCCATACGTATCTTACAGAGGCGACCTACCTTCGCAGTTGCCCACTCAATGAGGTCAGTTAGCCACGCCTCCTGTGCCGGAGGGGTCGGATTTGTTCATTGGATCGCAATGCGCCTCGTTGCCAAAACAAGCCCCAGCTGCACAAATCTGAACGCCATTTTGCGCCCTTTTTTTAGGGAGTGGGAGGAGGCCCAGCAAGCAATGCCTCATTGTTACCTGCAGTTTCACAGCCGCTACATCTCTTAGTGTTCGCACTATTTGATGCCAAAAAGGTATAATAGAGTTACATGTCCATGTGACATGTTCGAAATTGGCAGGGTTCGTGCCACATCGAGCACATCCATCAGAATGTGACGGGAATAGTCTATGAAGGCGCTGCGGTGTCAGATATACTCTGTGCAAATAGTAAAAATGTATCAATATAAATCTGGCATTGCTAGTCCCTTCCCGCACTAGTGAGCAGGCCCTATTCCACTCCTCATCTGTAAGCGGAGTTCCCAGGACTGCCGCCCACATAGCCCTCATCACATTTATATTAATCTGTCCATCTCTTTTTAGGGCCTTGTAGGGTGCTGAAAAGTAGCCCACAATAATATCTTGGGTCTGTAATAGCCGTCGCCACGTGGATTTAAATGGTTTCCATAGGAAAGGAGGTCCAAATCTCCCGAGCTGTCAGTGATAGACTAGCGTATTGTAGGAATAGCCCTGGTCAATGCCAAAGAGGGTCTCAGCCTCTTCTCGCGTGACAAATGCGCCATCCTGATATATATTACCAGCGTTATTACATCTTCCCGCTCGCCATTTTGAAAAACCTAGTGTTTCGGCGACTCTAGCAAAAGGGCGAATCCACCAGAGTTGAAGTAGGCACGCATATGGCGCCCTCTGCAACACTCGTGTGACAGCCCTCTCCCACATCCTCGCCACCTGCGACACTAGGAAGGGGATATCTCGCAGTAGTCTAGTTCCGCACAAATAGAACCTTCTAGTAATTCTTTTTCCCAGTTGAGTTATCACTGCACCACATGGTCGCATACTGCAGCAAGCCCTGCACCACATGGTCGCATACTGCAGCAAGCCCACCATGTCTTACAGGTGGAGGTCGGGGAGCCCCAATCCCCTGCCAGCTAAGTCTAACTTCAAGACCTCGAGGCGGACTCTGCATCTCTTACCTGCCCAGACTAAGGATCGCAGCAGTTTATCGATCTGTCGAAACAGAGAAGAAGGCAATTCACGAACCAAGTTTTGCATAACATATAGGCATTGCAGGAGTAAAACCATTTTACTGAGTGCTATTCTGCCCATTACCGACAGCGGAGGGTGATCCAAAATTGAACAGAGGCTCAGAGGCCATCCATTACTCCACCCATGTTCAATTCGTATTGAAGTTGAGGAGAGTGGGCTATTTGCATACCCAAGTACTGAAAGGACTTGGTCTCCCATGTCAACCCTGTCTGCGGCAATGCCGTCACCTCAACTCTTGACAGCCCCGCCATAGGATACAGTATCCGACGACTGACCTGGAGGCCAGATATCCTTCCAAAGTCAGCCATATTCTGTTAGAAAAGCGGAACCAATCTTTCAGGGTCAGTAACATACACCAGGGCATCGTCTGCATACAGAGATACGACGTGTGTTGTGGTCCCCAATCTTTTAATTTTAGTTTAAATGGTTCTGCACTTAATATCAGTCCTACATCATTTGGATCCAAGGCCCATAGCTGCCATGGCACACCAGCAAAACAGGCTTCCACATCCTTTACTATGGTCCTTGGCAATTCGGGGGCCATGTCTCCACCTATATTTCTGTGTCTACTCTTTCTTCCAACAAAATCTCTGTGCATCTCGAATCGTCATTAAACAATATGTCATCTGATATGTCTGATACTTTGGTCACTGGCTTGGTGAATATTATAGCTGCCCATCTTCCCTGATACTGATCTACTGATTCCAATAAGCCAAATTGTCTTGTCATCCTTATGTGCATCAATGAGAGTACTAATAGATCTCCTACTTTACTTTTGGGGTATTCTGATCTGAACACAATTCTAGGTGATATCTATAACCCTTCTTCCACTGCTTGAATAAGGACATATTCAATGTGACCCCTTTTATTTGCAGGTCCTGTTTCTCTGGTGCTGTTCTGAGGCTCATGCATTTTAATGGTACCCCAGGAGTGGAACAAAGCATTGATGCATCTTGATAAAATGTTATTGTCATATTACATTTATGTAACAGGTCTCTACCCAATAACGTTGCTGGAGCCTGAGGGACATATAATAAGGATTTAGAAATTATTGTATCCCAAATTTGGACTGGAATGTCACAGGTATATGATACTGTCCTTATTTCAGCTGAGAACCCCTGTGCAGCAATAGATTTAATTGAAAGCCGCAATCCTGGATCTCTGATGCATGATTTTGTGGCCCCTGTTTCAATCAAAAACGTATATTTTTCCCCAGTATGCATATTTGTGCTGTTGGCTCCTATTGGTAATTGGAAATCCTAGATATTACTGGGCACATTAGGGTCTCAGGTCTTGACAATCGTTGTTTACCCAGAAATGCAATGCCTCCTTGTACAATCAATCCTCCCTTAATTTGTCGGGGCATCACCTGGGATGGAAGCATTTGCACTGATCCCGAGGGAGCAGGCAAGGTCTGCTTGGGAATTTGCCTGGAGCACATTGGTTTCTGCAGCTGTAATTGTGCCGCCACTTGCTGCATTGACTGCACAGGTGGGTGCTGTTGACCTAAAGAAGCCTGAGGACCATAATAATTGGTGCCTTGTGGTTGATATTGATACTGCATATTGTTGTCTTACTGAGACTTCCAATAGTGACATTCCGTTATAAGATGTTCTTTACTCACACAAAAGAAACATGTCATATTTATTTTATCACTTACTCTCATCTGGCCCGTTCCTCTACCCATACCTCGTTGTTGTAATTGGGGATGCTGCGGGCATGGCACTGTTTGTGCCGCAGGCACCACAGAGCTGTATACAATGGTCGTGGTGCCACCATTGGAGGGACCGCAACGTGAACTACTTAAGTATTCAATATTCGCTCCAACTACCACTTCTTTTTCTGACCTGGTTTTCTAACTTTTGAGTTGCCAGCTTAGCAGCAGTGCATTGCTACCTTTCTTTCTCCGTCTTCTCTTTCTCATCTTTCTTTTTTATATAATGCAAAATAATATCTTGTATCTCTGGCCAATTCTTAGTTTCAATTGCTACTACCAGATCTAATTTATTTTATATATCTTCAGGCAGACCATTCTTGACAATGTGAAAAAAACATCCTGCAGTTCTGTGGGTTGGATTCCCCCATCTCCATCACCCACATCTTTTTCAACCTGTTCATATATTCTAAAACTGTCTCATCTTTTCCCATTGTCTGACTCATCACACCTCCCACATCAGGGATATCTGGATACCTTACTCCCAACTGATTCCATACGGCCACACGTATACCATATGGTTAAATATAATATTAACATAATCTCCTTCATTGTTGGGAAGGATGCTCTTCACATACCCTATAGCCAAGGCCACACCTGATGTGTGTTGTTCAAAGGCGGCTATCCATTTGGATTTGGATAGTAATGGTGGTAATTGTTTTTGTAATTTTTCCTTATCCATGTGCTGCCCTGCAACATATACAGGAGGACTGTGCCCAGTACCACACTGTATCAGTGGTAATACCTTCAGTGATGTTTTACGGTTTCCTTGTGGGTGTCTACCATCACACTTTTTTGTGTACTGTTGCCAGACACATAAAGAGTCTCCCAGATATTCGTAATCCCATTCTGAAGGTACCATACCCCCCATTATACAAGCTTGAGGTTTGGCTAAATCTCATGGGGCACAGGACCCCTCCCAGGGCTAGGGAGTAAATCTCTCAGGGCGGTTTTCAGTATAATCTGCTAAGTCATTAGTAAAGGGAAATATGTTAAATGAGGACTGTTCCCCACATATTACTATAATATTAGGTGTCATACAGCCCTGTTTTACTGCCTTGTTGACGGAAATATTATTAGTACCAAAATATTCTTCTTCATCTTCTTCATCATCCTCACTGTCTTCTTCTCGGAAGGTAACATTTCCATTCATCCGTATGCTACATTTTAGGAGGGGGGGATTCCCATGAGTACCTTCCAACTTCAACTTACCCTGTCTCCTTTTCTTTTGCTGGTTCCCTTTCATTACTCCACTCATGTTCCTGTGGCTCTCCCCATTCTTCTATTTCTCTGTCTTCCAGTGACTCCCATAACTTATCAGACAAGGAACACGCCTTATCTACGTAACTATTTAACTTCTTAACTGCTCGTTCTATCTTCTCTTGCTCTTCTTTACTTACCCTGCCTCTCTTTGGTCAACCTGCAATTACTCTCTGTTCAACCTCTAACTGATGCCATTCCCACCCAGTGAGCTTGTTATGTGGGTGTTCCCTCCTTTAAAGTAAGTTGTTCAACTCCTTTGTCAAATGTTTTTGGGGGAGGTATTAAATACGGTCCCATCAAACTGGCTTTCTCCCCATATCATTGTATATCTAGCGGGGAATCAACGATCTCGCTAGGAGCCCCATACATGGGCCCTAACCATGTAGGTAATGAGAGACCATATATGGGGGAATACCTCAAGGTCCCACCTGTCTCCTATATTTGTGTGTTCTGACATCTGTGGTTGCAATTGATCATCGCCCTTATCCAGCTCCAATGTAAATGTGGCAGTGACTTGATCAATATATTTTTTTAGGGCTTTCATCCTTTGTCTTGGTGTCTGGCCCTTGTGGGTGGCAACCTACTGTGTCTTTAAACACCTTATCTGAACTATTAGTATAATTTGTGACTGATGCAGTATTTAATGTAGGTGGTGGGGGAGGTAGGGCTTCTCCCAGTGTGTATGCCTGCCACAGTTCTCTTCAACAAACATCTAATTCCTCTATAGGGTTCTTAATTTCTGTTAAATGTTAACAAGGAGGAGGGGGTGCCATGCGTTGTGGAGATCAAGGAGTCCCAGGGGGGTTTCCTTCCTGATCTGGCTTCCTCCTTTGCTTCTTTGGCCATGGGTGCAGACTGTTCTGGGTATCCTGGTGCCATTCTTCATAATGTTTAATTATCCTGTCTGAAATATAAATATATATATATATATATATTCCTGTCTGAAATATCTATCTATCTATCTATCTATCTGTATATATATATATATATATATATATATATATATATATATATATATATATATATATATACATTAGTAAGTCAATCAGTAAATCAATATACAGTCACAATATAACAATTTCTCATCATTGTATTTGCCATATTGTCACCAATTTAGTGACACTTTGTTTCTGCCTATCCAAAAATGGTGTGAAATGGATTAGCTCTTATCATTTAATTTGTGCAGACACTTGGACATTCCTGATCAAAAGCAAATATGACCAGACTCGTAGTCTGCCTTACAACCTCTACCTTATGTACCTTCCAATTCCCTCAAGAGGGAAGGGAAAACATGGGCAACTCTAAGATTTCAGACTGCCGTGGGCTCGCCTGTCTGTCCAAACCGTGAGGCCCCCCCTACCCCAGTGGTAGATTTAGCATAAATGCTGGTATCTGCTTACCTGTATGCTTGCTGATCAACGGAGGAGAGGCAACAGGGCTAGTACCAGGGGCCTGCAAGTCCATCCCCAAGAGGTCTCCTGGCTTGCTCTGCCAATGCCAACTCTGGACAACTTTCCTCTCGCTGCCCTTTAACATTATCATAGCCTTCCGCCTTGTATTCTCAGGATAAACTTTATTCACATTCGGGAGATCCACTGTAGTGCTGCATGCAAAGTTACGTACAAGGGAGAGTCTCAAAGATAATATGACTGCGTCTAATATTTATACAGGCACTGAATACAAATAGCTGATGCATCTGTTACAATTCGGCAAGCTTTTTCATAGCCTCTAGTTTTTTTAAGTAACTCCCCACATACCCTTGGGTGTTCTGCTGCTTCTAGATAAGATAACCTGTGTTTCTTGGAACTGTTCGTGTTCTTTCTCTGCCTTCGCTTCCTATGTACTGAAATTCAGGGTGTAGCACATACTTTATGAGTCTGCTTTCACTCTCGTTTGGTTGAATGACAATAAATGGAGTCTCTTCACAAGGTGAAGTTAAGGTTCTGTTTCCTATCTCCAGAGGGTGTAGCCACCCCTCAAGAGAGGCTAAAGGTAGCACAGGTAAAGGAAGATGGTGTGCGTGATTCTTTTGAACAGAACAAAGAGGTTTCGTTGGAGGAGGTTTGGTGGGGAAAATGAGAAAGAGATTGGGGAATGGAAGGTCAGTGAGTGAGAGGAGAAAGAATGAAGCAATGTATGGGGCACTGGGATAAAAGTTTGGCGAGAAGTGAGAATTGTTTGGTGAAGAAGGGAATGACTTATTAGAGATGATTTTATGTTATGCTAATGTTGTGTTAAAGCTGCTTAACTGTGTTTGCAACCCTGTCCTAATAAAATGGCCTTTTGAGCTATATGGTGCTATGGCATCTGGTTATTTCATGATTAAGGGACCTGGGAGAAGCGACAGTACCAGAATAGCCTTCCCCTAGGGAAATATGTGATGAGCAGGTCAGACAGGAGATGAGCAGAGTTTATGGGAGGGGGGTGTTAGGAAGAGTATGAAGGAGTCAGGAGGGGTGGGCCCAGCGCATATGTAACAAAGGTTCTGCATATCGTGATAATTTGGATTTTCCGATATGTACACCTAGTGTGCCGTTCGGCTTGGAAGTTTGTTATTAGGACTCTTGGTCCAGAATTTGTGCCCTGTCTTTATGAGCTAAGAGATTGGTATCTTAGTAAGTACATAATATGTGAAACACCCTTCTCTAAGGATAATTAGCCTATTTGGCTTTGGTATAAATATGAGGAAGATACCTGTCTACCACATAGTCAACCGTAGTTGGACCCATATTAAGCCACAGGTTTAACAATATACACAAAAAATGTGCTGTTACATTAGCAAGTGAGTCATTTGGAAGCAATTGTTGTCTATATACGTGATACTATGGGACTGTCGGAAACTCTGAAAAGCAGTGAGGATTGTATTATCAGAAGTGATTATTTTAATGTTGATTTCTTTAGAGATTTTTTTTTCTTTTCCCCCATATGAGAGATATATATGTGACAAATTGAGATCCGTCTTCCACAAAGAGAATGTCATGAGAAAGAAACAGCGGGTGAGCCCACTCCTAGCTCTCTGATTTCCTTTCTATTTCTTTTTCTTTTTCCCTTTTCTTTTCTCTATTTGCAGTAATTGGTTTTATCCTTTGAAGCACAGCTAACATGATCGCACAGGAGTATACCCACAAGTGTTGACGTCTAAACCCATCTGTTTTCTTATTATATCTCTGCACTAGTTAACTAAGGGGTTGCAACCATCTTGCACAATTTGACATGTATGTATACTCACTCAGGGTGTAGGAGCACTCAATGAGTGGATGACCAAATCTAAGAATAATACAAAACCAGACATATTCTACTAACACACTGGGTGTGAGATGCAATTTTCAAGTCAGGTTGTAGATTGAGCATTCAGTGACATTTTGTTTTTTTTCATTGATTTAGCTGCCGATAGTCTTCAATGGACATGACCTCTCTATATGTATTTTTTACTTGATCATGATGGATCAATACGTGCCCTGAAGAAGTTGTGTGACCAGTTGGCCACTTGACACCGAAACGTACGTCCGCACGTTTGTTGGACATAAGTTTGCCAAGATGTTTCTTTGGTGGAGTTCGATGTATCTCTTGTATTCACTACACACATTGGAAGAAGATACATCTAAGGAATGAACAATATAACACAATAGACGCTGGACGTTTTCACCATATGAAGATTCAGACTAGAGACTCTGTATGATAAACATTTGGATCTTTGGAATCATTTCAGTATAGCATATTTGATTACGGAGGATGGTTTCTCCACCTTATTGGAACACTGACATAATGACTACCAGGCCAACAGTATATGTATATTTTTTTTTTTTTTATTGATGAATGTGAGCTGAGCATGTGGGTATGGATGAGGATTAAGAAAGAGTTTTTGTGTTATGTACATTAATTTTGGAATTAAGATATAATAATTATGGATGAATATTGTATTCACTTATATTGCTATTACTATGTATATATGTACACTTTGACTTGCTCAACGCTATAGTATTACTGTAAGGATTCCATCTCTGGAACCTACTCAAGGGGTGAGCGATTTTCTTCCTTTTTTTTCAGTTGGGCCCAGCCTCTTCCTGACTCCTGAGCACCACCAGTGGGTTAGAGGGTTAAAAGTAGGACCACCCACCCAACCTACATAAGTTGAATGGCATTTGCTGTGGAGAGCAATGCTCTCACAAGTTCCTTGTATGAAGCGCAGGATTGCTTGCTTGTTCTTGCCTTTATTTCTCTTGGAATTCGGTACTTCCTTTTACAGTAACAAACAAATGCTATAGACTCTTAAACCAGTTTGTTTGATTGTATGTGTTTGCAGGCTGCATTGTTTTAGCTCTTTAAAGTGCTGCAGTTAATCCATTTCTCCATAAAACCTGTGTCCTCATTCTCACATGTATTCTACCTCTTCTCTGTGCATAAAAAGTATGTGTCTGTTTAAAGTGCTTTAGATTTGCGCATGACAGCAATCCCATTTCTCCTTAAAATCTATGCCTACATCCTCATTTTCATATTCCACCGAAAGAGCTTTCAGGTGCCCTAAATTCATATGTACTTAGGTGCAACAGATGTAGGCTAACGGCCACTAACACCCTCTAATTCACTCCACTCCAATCTACCCCACAACATTACACTCCAAACTACCCCACTCCAATCTACTTCTCTTCCCTCCACCGAGCGAACTCCAGTCTATAACACTCCACTACAAACTCCACCCCACTCCATATTAATGTATCCCACCTTATCACTCTCCACTCCAGAGTAAACCAATGTACCCCAAGCTATCCCAATCTGCTCCCCTAAACTCCAATCTCCCCTCTCCAGTGCAGTCTACCTAAATCCACTCCAATCCACCCCACTCCACAAATTTCCAATCTATTCCAATTTACCCCACTTTCCTTCTTTCCACCCCATATGCCCCATGCCACTCCAATCTATACTACTCCACTCAAATTTACCCCACACTATCACACTCCACTCCAATCTACCCAGTGTACCCCAATCTATTCCTGTCAATTCCAATCTACCCACTCTACTCCAATCTACTTCAATCCAGTCTAACCCACTACACTCCATTCTACCCAGATCTACAGTACTCTACTCCAATCTATCCCAAACTACTCGTCTACACTCAAATATACCCCACTCCAAACTACTGCACCCCAATGCACGCCAATCTACTCAGATCTACCTCACTCTAATCTACCCCATCCCACTCCAATCTACCCCACTCTGTTATACTCTACCTCACTCCAGTCCAATATCTCCCAGTCAACCCCACTCCACTCCACTTTACCCCAAGCAACTCCACTCCAACCTATTTCACCCCACTCCACTCCAATATATCCTAATCTACCCCATTCCACTTCAATCTACCCCACTCACTCCACTCCAATCTACCCCAATCTATCCCACTCCAATCTACTCTACTCCAATCTACCCTATACACCTCATCCACTGCGCCCCAATCTACCCCATTCCACATCAATCTACCACACTTCACTCCAATTTGCCCTACCCCACTCCACTGCAATCTACCCCAAACTACCCCACTCCAACCTACCTCAATCTAGCCTACTCCAGTCAACCAGTATCTACCCCACTCCAATCTACCTGACTCAATTCCACCCCAGTCTACCACATACCACTCAAATCCATCCCACTCATCCCACACCACTTCACCCACATTTACCCTAATTCAACCCACTTTAATCTATCCCATTCTACCCCACCCCACTATACTCAACCCAAGCTACACTACTACACTCCACTCCAATCTACTCCACTCCATTCTACCCCATTCTAGCCCCCTCCACTCCAATCTACCTCACTGAACACCAGTCTATCCCAATCCACTCTGCCCCACCTCACTCAACCCTATCCCAATCTGCCCAATTTCATTCTACCCCACCCACTCTATCCCACTCCAATCTACCCACTCCACTCCATCCCAATCTACCCCACTCCAATCTACCCCAATTCACCCCACTCCACCCCATTTTTCTACACTCCATGGTATGCCAATCTACCACACTCCACTCCACTCAAATCTACCCCAGGACACACATATCTTCCCCACTCCACTCCAATATTCCCCTGTCCACTCCAATCTACCCTGGTTCACTCCACTTCATTCTCCACTGCAGTCTACCCCAATCTACCCCACTAGACTCCAATCAATCCTGTCGACCCAACTCAACTCCACCCCAATCTATTCCACTTGTTAGACTTTTCATCCTTGGCGTGGTCTCCCTTCACTTTTTGCCTCTGTTTCCTAGGTTGTTGATGTGTGCTGGACTAGTTTTTTTGCTGTTTTTGTTACTCTGGGCACTTTACCACTACTAACCAGTGCTAAAGTGCAAGTGCCCCTATACAAAATGTGTCTGTAATTGGTTCATCCATGATTGTCATATTTGATTTACTGGTAAGTCCCTAGTACAGTGCACTAGAGGTGCCCAGAGCCTGTAAATCAAATGCTACTAGTGGGCCTGCAGCACTGGTTGTGCCACCCACCTGAGTAGCTCTTTAAACATGCCTCAGACCTGACACTGCAGTGTCTGTGTGTGCAGTTTTAAACTGTAAATTCGACTTGGCAAGTGTACCCACTTGCCAGGCCTAACCCTTCCCTTTTCTTACACGTAAGGCACCCCTAAGGTAGGCCCTAGGTAGCCCCAAGGGCAGGGTGCAGTGTATGGTTAAGGTAGTACATATAGGGGGTCATTCTGACCTCGGCGGTAAAAGGCCCTTACCGCCGGTCAGAAGTCCGCCATTCTACCGCCGCGGCCGCGGTAAACCGCCACGGTCATTCTGACCACCAACTGTGAAACCGCCAAAAACCCGACATCCAAGGAAGGCCGCCTCATCAGCGGGCCGCGGAAAACTGGAGATGACCAAACCTCCACCGTCACGCCAACACAAACACGCCCATGCCATTCTGACCCACGAATCCACGCAGCGGTCTTTCAACCGCGGTATTCCATTGGCGGTACACACCGCCGCGCTCTAAATACACACACAGCTCCAAAACACAGCCACATTGGATAATTTGAAATACACACACCTGACACACATACAAACAACACTCCCACACATCCAATCAACTATAAAACACACACCCACATCACCCACAAACCCCCACTAGTTGGAAATCGGAGAGAAGGCAAGAGAGATAGAGATAGAGAGATCGAGCACAGCAATCGAAAACCCCAACACACACAGGAACCCAACTTCATCACCCACACCACATTTACGCACACATCACCACATATCACCACGCACATCATCACAAACACCACCCCACACCTCATCCACATCACCCCATGGCACCCCAAAGACACCCCAGGTTCTCGGACCAAGAACTCAGGGTCATGGTGGAGGAAATTATAAGGGTTGAGCCCCAGCTCTTCGGCACACAGGTGCAGCACACCACTATAGCAAGGAAGGCTGAGCTATGGCAAAGGATCGTAGACAGGGTCAACGCTGTGGGACAGCATCCCAGAAATCGGGAAGATATCAGAAAGCGATGGAACGACCTACGGGGGAAGGTGCGCTTGATGGTGTCGCGACACAACATCGCTGTGCAGAAGACTGGCGGCGGACCCCCACCCACTCCAACCCAATTCACAGCATGGGAGCAAGAGGTAGTAAACATCCTGCATCCTGATGGCCTCGCTGGAGTACACGGAGGAATGGACTCTGGTAAGTCGAATCTCAACTACTTCACCCCCCCCCCAACCACCAGCATGCCAACCCCCCCCCTCACCCCCAATCTCAACCCCCCAGCACACAACCTCCCTGCCAATGTCTCACTAGCACAACCCACCCTAAACAACACCAACCCCTGAATGCCAACACAAACCATAGACAGCCACCACCAAAGCATGACCATTGCACATACCCATACACAACCACCCTCACAACACCTCCCACAAGGGAATGCCAGCACTGGGGGACAAGGTCACTCAAAATGCACGCCATGGCACACACAGAAACAATAACCATACTCCTTTACACCTGCAGGGCCCGAACGCCAACACACCGCCACGGAGGGTCCAGATTTGTCCATCCCACCCCCAGAACAGGCCCCCAGCGAGGACAGCAGCTCTGTCGACCTAGAACCTGATGACCAGCCCGGACCATCGGGTACCTCTGGACAGTCGGTTCCCCACACACAGACACAGGCCACAGCAGACCCAACCCCCTCTGGGAACACCAGCACAGCTCCCACCCAGCGGGCCCATGCCTCTGTCTCGCGGACGCGTCAATCAGCGGTGTGTCCGCCACTACAGGGCACCCAGGCTGACCCAAGACCATAACAACAACAGGGACCTGGGGGCAGTGGTAGTGGGCACACCGTCCAGGGGACAGAGGCCCGGGGAAACAGGGCAACTGGGAGGGCTGCTGTGCGACAGGGGGGGGGGGAGGACAGGCCCAGGGAACCCACTCTCCAAGAGGCCCTCACCACCATCATGGGAGCATACCATCACTCCCAGGAGACGATGGCGACGGTACTGGCCAGGTTCACCGAGATCCAGGCACAGCAGGAGGAACGGTACATGGGGTTCAGCAATGAACTCAGGAACATCGCTACCGCTATGGGGACCATAGTCCAGGCCCTCAACCGGATAGAAAACACATGGCGGGACCATGTGGCACCACAAAGGGCCCCTGTCACTAGCCAGGAACAGCCTACCACCTCCGCCGGCGCTAGTGGTCAGGAGGCCCCCACACAACGACGGGCCACCAGAACCCCACCTCCTGCTGAAGAACAACCACCCCGCAAGAGGAACCTGAGATCTCACCGGAAGACAGAGTAGGATGCCAAGACCCCCGCCAGCATAAGATACCCCCTGATGTCATCCCACTGTCCCACAGTGTCACCCTGTCCAACCTTGAACTGCCCCTGCCCCATCCTTCCACAGGCATATGGAAAATGCACCTGTGAAACTGAGAACTGGGCTCTGCCATGGACATAACTCCACCCTCACCCATCACCGTTTTAATATCATGTACCAATATGTAGCACTAAAAATAAATCACTCATTGCACTGAAATCATTCAGGAGTCAGCCTGTATTATTTACAAATGTATAACACATTACTGATCAATAATGTTCTGTTATTTTTGTGATGACAACATACCGATGTCAATAAGCATTAGTCCATGGGCTAAGCAAGCAGAAGTCACGCAGTGGGTCATACAGCACTGAAAAGGGAAGGGAAAATCAAACATCAGTATAAAAGAACTGGGGGGAAATACACAAAGTAATGATGCAGGGGGCTTTCAGTAAATGTTAAATGGCGTGGGTGATTCTTACCTGTGTGCTACTGAAAATACTGTTGGATAACTCTGTCCCTGTTATCTGGGTCGTCCTCTTCGTCTTCCTCCTCTTCACTCTCCGCAGGCTCCACAGCTGCTTCAACACCACCATCTGGACCATCCTCCTGCAGGAAAGGCACCTGACGTCGCAATGCCAGATTGTGAAGCATGCAGCAGGCCACGATGATCTGGCACACCTTCTTTGGTGAGTACATCAGGGATCCCCCTGTCATATGCAGGCACCTAAACCTGGCCTTCAGGAGGCCAAAGGTTCTTTCTATGATCCTCCTAGTTCACCCATGGGCCTCATTGTACCGTTCCTCTGCCCTGGTCCGGGGATTCCTCACTGGGGTCAATAGCCAAGGCAGGTTGGGGTAACCAGAGTCACCAATTAGCCACACACGTTGTCTCTGTAGCTGTTCCATCACATAAGGGATGCTGCTATTACGCATCACATACGCGTCATGCACTGACCCAGGGAACTTGGCATTCACATGGGAGATGTACTGGTCAGCCAAACAGACCACCTGGACGTTCATAGAATGGTAACTTTTCCTGTTTCTGTACACCTGCTCATCGTCTTTTGGGGGTACTAAAGCCACATGGGTCCCATCAATGGCACCAATTATGTTGGGGATATGTCCAAGGGCATAAAAATCACCCTTCACAGTGGCCAAATCAATCTCCTCAGGGAATACAATGTAGCTCCGCATGTGTTTCGTCAGGGCAGACAACACTCTAGACAAAATTTTTGAAAACATAGGCTGAGACATTCCAGATGACATGGCCACTGTTGTCTGGAATGAGCCACTTGCCAAAAAATGGAGGACTGACAGAACCTGCACTAGAGGGGGAATTCCTGTGGGTTGGCGGATGGGGGACATCAGGGCTGGCTCCAGCTGGGCACACAGTTCATGTATAGTGGCTCGGTCAAGGCGGTATCGTAGTATGATATGGCGTTCTTCCATTGTCGACAGGTCCACCAGCGGTCGGTACACGCGAGGATTCATCCTTCTCCTCGCAAGTCCCAGCGGACGGTGCCTAGGAAGGACAACATGGAGCACAGAGTCAAGCAAATCACAGGTACGTTCACCACAGCATGCATAGCACACGATTATCTATGTATTGAAAGGCGTGTATGTGTGGCAATGCAAGGCCTAGGCCTGTGTGACGCAGTACAAATTATGCCATGTGGGCCCTTGAAATGGCGGCTGCCTGACCTGTGAAGTGGGACAATGGGATGTGAGGTCAATGCGCTGGCGTGGCACACCGTGGCGGTAGGCAGTCGAAGACCGCTATACGAAGCCGCATTGGTTAACATTGAAGCCTATGGGTTTCAGGAGCCAATGACGAGGTGCGCCGGCGGTCGCAGTACGCACCGCCGCGGTACGCACCGCCGCGGGCGTGGCCGCCATTTTCTATCTGCTTAATCACTCGAGACCTGATCATCCACAGGAGAGGACCTATACTGCAAGTGCTGCTGTGACCTCGGTCTGGAAGAGACAATGGCTGCTGCGACTGGGGAAAGGGCCCCTGCCTTCACGTCTGAAGAGTTGGAGAAACTAGTGGATGGGGTCCTCCCCCAGTATGCGTTACTCTACGGTCCTCCAGACCAACAGGTAAGTACACTGGATGCACATGGAATGGGCTATGCCTGTGTTGAGTGGGGTGGATGTAAGATGGTGGGGTGGGGAGCGAATGAGGAGTGCAACGCATGACAGATGAGAGCATGTGCCACATGGCAAATTTGGGGAGGGGGGGGGCAATCACATCTAACATGCAGATAAATGATGAATTTTCCTTTCCCACCCTGTACATGTCAAATAGGTCAGCGCCCATCAGAAAGTCGACATTTGGCGTGCCATCGCCAAGGAAGTCCGGGCCCTGGGGGTCCACGTCAGACGGGGCACCCACTGCAGCAAGAGGTGGGAGGACATCCGCCGCGGGACCAGGAAGACCGCCGAGTCACTGCTGGGGATGGCCTCCCAACCTAGGAGGGGTGCCAGTTGTACCCTGACCCCCCTGATGTCCCGGATCCTGGCGGTGGCCTACCCTGATTTGGATGGGCGCTTGAGCACATCACAGCAGACACAAGGGGGTGAGTATCAGCACATTCTGCTATCTTAATGCGCAGTGGAGGCGTCTGGGTGGGGGAGGAGGGTTGTGGGTGACATTAGGCCAGGGCGTTTTCTGTAGTGTAGTCCTCTCCTTTAGGCATGGCCCTGTGCCCCCGCCCCCCACCTCTGTAGGGTGCCAAGTACAGCTATCCATGGTCCTGCATCATCCATGTGTGTATTTGTTGTGCATAGACCTGTAGTCCTGGTCACAAGTACTGAGTAGTATACCCCGATTGCGCAGCGTAGTGCATGAGGCTCCTGTGTCTGTCCTCTCCGCCAACGGTGTGGACATTGCATGCACTCAACCTGTTTTATTATTTCTCCCCCCACCCTTTTTCTTCATCTTCTTGTGCATGTGTGCATTAGCATCATCAGGCGGAGGAGAATTGGCATCGGAGCACGAGGGAGCTGCAAGTCACAAGGCCCCGGTGGGCCCAGGAACAGACACCGAGGGCACCAGTGATCCGGAGGGGAGCACCACAACGGGGACCGGTGGTGACACCAGCGACACCGACACGTCCTCGGATGGGAGCTCCCTAGCGGTGGCGGCAACATCCGGGCCCCCCGCCTCTACAGGTACAGCCGCCACCCAGCGCACCAGCCCCGCCCTCCCAGCAGCCCCTCAGCCTACGCTCCGTGCCCGCTCACCCAGGAAGGCGGGCGTCTCCTTCGCCCCAGGCACCTCAGCCCCTGCCCCTGTCACCCCTGCTGCCCTCAGTGAGGAGGTCATTGACCTCCTTCAGACCATCATTGTTGGGCAGACTACCCTTTTGAATGCCATCCCGGGGGTAGAAAGGGAGGTGCATCGGAGCAATGCCTACCTGGAGGGCATTCATTCGGGTCAGGCTGCCCATCAACGATCGTTCACTGCTCTGGCCTCAGCACTGACGGCAGCCATTGTCCCTGTTTCCAGCCTCCCTCTTCTGACTGCCTCCACCCTGTCTCTGTCTCCTGTTCCTCAGCCTATCCCATCCACACCATCAGACCAGCCTGCACACACCTCAACACCCAAGGGCAGCTCATCCAGACACAAGCACCACAGAACCCACAAGCATTCACGCAAGCAACACCCAGATGCAGACATTCCAACAGTCACTACCACCTCTGTGTCCCCCTCCTCCTCGTCTCCCTCCTCCCTCCCTGTGACGTCTACACTCACACCTGCATGCACACCACCATCAGCCAGTGCTTCCATCACCAGCACACCCTCCAGTACAGTCCGCACACGTGCAGTCACCACCCCCACTACCATTTACACGTCCCCTGTGTCCTCTCCCACTGTGTCTGTCACCCCCTCTTCCAAGACACACAAACGCAGGCAGACACCCACCCAACAGCCATCCACCTCACGACAGCCTCCAGCACAAGCACCTGCACCCAAAGACAGCACACCTGACTCTCCTACAACCACATCCTCTTCCTCCACTCTCATCACCACTTCTCCTACCCTTTACCTTGGTCCTAAAAAACTTTTCCTCGCTAATCTTAACCTCTTTCCCTTCCCTGACCCACCCCCTCCATCTGCAAAGAGTCCCAAGAGCACCTCAGCCACCACCAGCCCAGCTTCGAGTGTCACTGTGGTGCATGGGTTCTGGAGTCCACCCTTTGCCAGCAGTGATACATCGGTCAGCAGCAAGGGGACAGCCAGCCCCCCCCCCAGGCAAGAGGACCAGGAAACTAAAGGGCCGCCGTGAGAGGACTGACACGGCTGCCCCCAAGGAGCAAAGTTCGCCCACTTCACCAGCCACAACATCTAGGGGAGGCAAGGGCCTGAGAGCCCCATCTAAGGAGCGAAAGGGCAGCAGGGCGGAGAAGTCAGCCAGCAGGAGCGCGGAGCAGGAGGGGCCCACAAGCCCCATCCCGGGTGTTAGGGAGGACACCAAAGGGCCCAGGACTCCGTCACCGACGGGTCCAGCAACAGCACGGTCGGCGGGCGACTGAGCAGGGAGTCCAGGCCAGGTCTGGCTCCCTTGACTTACTGAACGAGCACCGCTGAAGAGGGCCCCGCCGTGCAGAAGAGCACCGCTGAAGAGGGCCCCGCCGCGCAGAAGAGCACCGCTGAAGAGGGCCCCGCCGTGCAGAAGAGCACCGCTGAAGAGGGCCCCGCCGCGCAGAAGAGCACCGCTGAAGAGGGCCCGCCGTGCAGAAGAGCACCGCTGAAGAGGGCCCTGCCGTGCAGAAGAGCACCGCTGAAGAGGGCCCCGCCGTGCAGAAGAGCACCGCTGAAGAGGGCCCCGCCGTGCAGAAGAGCACCGCTGAAGAGGGCCCCGCCGTGCAGAAGAGCACCGCTGAAGAGGGCCCCGCCGTGCAGAAGAGCACTGCTGAAGAGGGCCCCGCCGTGCAGAAGAGCACCGCTGAACAGGGCCCCGCCGTGCAGAAGAGCACAGCTGAAGAGGGCCCCGCCGTGCAGAAGAGCACCGCTGAACAAGGCCCTTCCTGTCAAGCACCGCTCCGCTGGGCCCCGCCGTCTCAAGCACCGCTCCGCTGGGGCCTTCCTGTCAAGCACCGCTCCGCTGGGCCCTTCCTGTCAAGCACCGCTCCGCTGGGCCCCGCCGTCTCAAGCACCGCTCCGCTGGGCCCCGCCGTCTCAAGCACCGCTCCGCTGGGCCCTTCCTGTCAAGCACCGCTCCGCTGGGCCCTTCCTGTCAAGCACCGCTCCGCTGGGCCCCGCAGTCTCAAGCACCGCTCCGCTGGGCCCCGCCGTCTCAAGCACCGCTCCGCTGGGCCCCGCCGTCTCAAGCACCGCTCCGCTGGGCCCTACCTGTCAAGCACCGCTCCGCTGGGCCCCGCCGTCTCAAGCACCGCTCCGCTGGGCCCTTCCTGTCAAGCACCGCTCCGCTCGGCCCCGCCGTCTCAAGCACCGCTCCGCTGGGCCCTTCCTGTCAAGCACCGCTCCGCTGGGCCCCGCCGTCTCAAGCACCGCTCCGCTGGGCCCTTCCTGTCAAGCACCGCTCCGCTGGGCCCCACCGTCTCAAGCACCGCTCCGCTGGGCCCTTCCTGTCAAGCACCGCTCCGCTGGGCCCCGCCGTCTCAAGCACCGCTCCGCTGGGCCCTTCCTGCATGCACTGTGAACGGTTCACTGTGCCCACCATGCCTCCTCCTTGACCAGTGGAGACTGTAATCCACCTGATGGACTGTGGCTTTGCACTCCCCAGGCTTGAACACTGGGCAACCCACCTACTGTATAGACTTGAGAGACTGTGGCTTTGCACTCCCCAGGATGGAACAGTGGGCAACCCACCTACTGTATAGACTTGAGAGACTGTGGCTTTGCACTCCCCAGGATGGAACAGTGGGCAACCCACCTACTGTAGAGACTTGAGAGACTGTGGCTTTGCACTCCCCAGGATGGCACAGTAGGCATGGTGGCCCCTTCGTGGATCTGGCGTCGTGGACTCATGTGGCTGTGGTGCCCCCCCCTTCCCTTCCCCCTGAGGTGCCTGTAGTTTTTTCATCAGATGTCCCTGCAGTGTTCTCTCCAAAGGACTCAGGTCTCCTGTGTGGGCTTTGCCCTTGTGTTGTTACACTTTGGCCCACGGACACTGCGATTTTCTTTTGATGTGCAGGACTAATTGCCTCGGTTATCCATTGCACTGTATATTGAATTATTTTGATATTGATTTTTTGGCTAGTTGACCAATACTTTTCAGAGCCTATTTTGTACATAAATTTTTATTCACAATTTAATTATGTCTTTGCATTTTTCCGGGGGGTTTGGGTGGTATCACTGTGACTTGTTGCTCTGCATTGGTGTGTACATAGTTTGGGGGGGGTGGGGGTCGCATATGTGTGTGCCGTAAGCTTTCCTCCTTCCCCCTCCCATGTGTCGTAGGTGCAGTACTCACCGTTGTCGTCTGCGCCGGCGTTCGTACTCGTGGTAGATGAGCAGGTAGACGAGAGCAGGTAGGATGTTTAATTCGGGTTCCATGCTGTCCTCCTCCCTCGTGGAGTGCGTAGAGGTGAGCGTTTTCCCGTTCGTAGTCTGTTTCCGCCGTGTTTTTATCGGCGGGGCTCCCGCCCCGGAAAAGGTGGCGGATTGGTGAGTTATGATACTGTGGGCGGTACATTGTCTGCCGCCTGTCTGTTGGCGGTGACCGCTGCGCTGTTTGTTTGTCCCGCCGTGGCGGTCGGAGTGTTAAGTTGGCGGTCTCTGTTGGCGGTTCCCGCCAGGGTCAGAATTCCATTTTTTGGACCGCCAGCCTGTTGGCGGGTTGGCCGCCGCTTTATCACCGACCGCCAGGGTTAGAATCACCCCCATAGTAATGTGTTTTATATGTCCTGACAGTGAAATACTGCTAAATGTGTTTTTCACTGTTGCAAGGCCTGTCCCTCTCATAGGTTAACGTGGGGGCTACCTTTAAATTTGATTAACGTGTAGATTCCCTTTGGGAGCAGATAGACATGTGGAGTTTGGGGTCTCTGAGCTCACAATTTAAAAATACATCTTTTTTACTAAACTTGATTTTAAGATTGTGTGTTTGAAAATGCCACTTTTAGAGAGTGAGCATTTTCTTGCTTATACCATTTCTGTGACTCTGTCTGTTTGTGGATTCCCTGTCTGGGTCAGTTTGACAGTTGGGCTGGTTGCACCTCACACTAGACCAGAGGTCTTCAAACTGGGGGGCGGGCCCCCCTTGGGGGGCCTTAAGTGATCCAAGGGGGGGCACCAAACTCTGGCGAAAAGAAATATTATACAGATAACATGCCTTTGTTTTTAGCAGAAGCATGTTATTGCAGTTTTAAAAAGGTAAAAGTACTTAACTGCAATGTTCAAATAGGTTTAGATATATATAAACATTGCCATCTTTCTAAAATAATTTTGAAAATTTCTGAGGGGGGCCCAATGATTTTTATTTTTCAAGTGGGGGGGCGCGGCATTAAAAAGTTTGAAGATCTCTGCACTAGACAGTGACACAAAGGGAGCTGGGGTGTAGTCTGCATTTCCTGATGAGCCATCTGTGCTAGGAGGAAAGGGAGGAGTGGTCACTCACACCTGAAAGGGCTGTGCCTGCTCTCACACAATGCCATCTCCAACCCCCTGGTGAGTGTCTGGGGCCTGGCCTGGGCAAAGCAGGATTTCACAATCAAGAGAGACTCTGCTTTGAAGTAGACCTACTTCAAAGGAGAAAATGGGTGTAAGAAGGGCACCCAAAACCACAGACTTTAGAACACTTCTGGAAACCAAAAGGAACCTCTGCCTGGAGAAGAGCTGAAGAGCTGAGGATGAAGAGCTGCCCTGCCTGTGACTGTGCTTTGTGGAGCTATCCTGCAGTTGCTGCTTCTGCCTGTGCTAGAGGACAAAGACTGGACTTTGTGTTGCCTTCCTTCTTGTGAAGATCTCCAAGGGCTTGATTTAGAGCTTGCCTCCTGTTCTTTGAAGTATCAGGGACAGTAAAGACTTCTCTCTGCCAACACCTGGAGTCTCTGGAGAGACTCCTACCCTGCCAAGTGGTACCCATCCCGTTCCTGGGACCCTGAAAGGAGAAGAAGGCAGCCCAAGAGTAAGAAATCCATGCACAGAACGCCATGCGGGGAAAAGACCGACACAACTGTGATCTGTGGCTGAAAAATCGACGCGCTGTCGGCTTCGTGGCTGGAAATTGACGCTCGCCTGCAACGCGACCCGAAGATCGACGTCTGGGGCTGGAGGAATGACGCACAAAAACGCTGATGGAGGCTGGTGAGATCGCAACCCGCGCTGTGTGGTTTTCGGATCATCATGCGACTGGAATTCCGACGCAAACACCTCTGGGCATGTAAAAATTACGCGGGGCCTACCCGGCCCGAGAGTGCTGACCAGATCGATGCATCGCTCTCCTGAAGAAACGACGGATACCGACCCGACTAAAGGAGAAACAACGCAAGGTCTCGCACGTGAGTAAAATCGACGCATCACAAGCCCTTTTTGACGCACACTCATCCGTGCTGGGTTATTTTTGACGCACCCAAGGTACATTTTCATACTAACAGTGTTAGTGTGTGTTTAAAATTACATGAAGACTCTTTTTGCATTTTTAGTGATAACTTGACTTGTGTATTGTGGATTTTTGTTGTTTTGGTCTTGTTTTGTTTAGATAAATATTTTCTATTTTTCCAAACCTGTGTTGTGTAATTTTGTAGTGTTTTCATTAATTGGTACAAATACTTTACACCTAGCACTCTGAAGTTAAGCCTACTGCTCAAGCCAAACTACCAAGGGGGTGAGCGGGGATTAGCTGAGGGTGATTCTCTTTTACCCTGACTAGAGTGAGGGTCCTTGTTTGGACAGGGGTAACCTGACTGCCAACCAAAGACCCCATTTCTAACTCCACTCATCTCCAATCTATTACACTCCACTTCACTCCAATCTACTCCAATCTACCCCACTCAATTACAATCTACCCCACTCTACTCCATTCTACACCAATCTACCACATCACACTCCAATCTACCCCACTCCACTCCAATCTACCCCGTCCACTTCAATTTACCCCATTCCACTACAATCCAATATACCCCAATCTACTCGATTCCAATCTACCCCACTCTACTCCAATCCACCCCATCTACCCCACTCCACTCCAGTCTACTCCACACCTCTCCAACATACCACACTCCACTCCACTGCATTCTATACCACTCTATCCCACCCAATACCAATCTATAACAGTGCTCAAGTCAACCCCAATCTACCCCATTCCTCTCCAATCCACCCACCCACACTCGACTCCAATCTACCTCAATTGTTCCCACTCAGATCTACCCCACTCAGCTCCACTCCAATGAGCTGAGTGAGGTAGAGCTTCACTCTACCCCACTCAGCTCATTGGCTGAGTGGGATGGAGTCACTCCACTCCAGTGTATCCCACTCTATCACACTTCACTCCAATCTGCCCCAATGTACCGTAGTCTACCCCGTCCACTCTACTCTAATCCAATCTACCACACTCCACTCCAATCTACCCCAATCTAAACCACTCCACTCCAATCTATACCACTGCAATCTTGTGCAGTCCACTCTAACCTGCCCCTATCTACTCAAATCCACCAAGTTTACTCCACTACACTCCAATCTACCCCAATCAATCCCACTCCAGTCCAGTCCACTCCAATCTGTCCTGTGAAACTCCACTTAAATCTACCCCACTCCACTAAAAATCATTCCACTCCATTCTCCAATCCTCTCCGATCTACCACACTCCACTCCAATCTACCCCACCCCATTGTACTCTAACTAACTTCCCTCCAGTCTACCTTAATCCCCCCACTCCACTCTAAACCACCCCAAACTACCCCACACCACTCCACTACAAACTACCCCAATCTGTCCCACTTATATCTACACCTATCTACCCACTCCAATCTGCACGCACTCTACTCCAATCTACCCCATCTACTCAATTCCACCCCAGGTTACTTCAGTCCATCTAATTTACCTCAATCTACCCTACTCCACTCCAGTCCACCCCAATCTACCCCGCAAAACTCCACTTTAATTTACCTCAGTCAACTCTACTTCAAGTCCACTCCAATCAATCCGACTCCACTGCACACTCCAATCTACCCCCTCTACTCCAATCTACCACATTCCATTCAACTCTACCTCACTCCACTTCAGTCTACCCTAATCCACCCCACTCAACTCAAATCCAACCCAATCTACCCAAGTCACTCCACTACAACCTACCACACTTTAATCTACCCGAAACTACCCTACTCCAGTACACTCCAATCTACCCCACTCCACACCATTCCACCCCAATCCACCTCACCACTCTCAACATTAATCTACACCAATCCACTCTAATCTACCCCCAGTCCACTCCATTTTATCCCGTTCTATTGCAATCCACTCTAATCCACCTCAATATACTGCAGTCTATCCCATAAACTCTACTCCACTTCAATCTACCCCATTCCACCCCAATGTACCCCAGTCTACCCCATACACTCTATTCCTCTTCAATCTATCCCAATCTAACCCACTCCACTCAAATCTACATCACTCCAATCTACCACAGTCCACTCCAACCTACCCCTATTTACTCCACTCCACCCCAATTTACTCCACTCCAATCTACCCCAAAATATCCCAATACACTCCTGTCAACCCCAATCTACCCTGCAAAAATCCACTTCAATCTACCCCACTCCACTGCACTCTCCAGTCTACCCTGATCTACCCCACTCCAATCCAACCTACCCTACTCCATTCTATTCTAACCCTCTTCAGTCCAGTCTACCCTAATCCACCCCACTCTACTCAAATCCACCCAATCTACCCCACACCACTCCACTGCAATCTACCACTATCTATCCAAAATCAATTTACCAAAATCAACCCCAATTCACTCCAATCCATCCACCCCAGGTGACTTCACTCCACTCTTATTTACCCCAATTTTCCCCACTCCAATCCAGTCCACCCCAATCTACCCCACAAAACTCTACTTCAATCTACCCTAGTCCAATTCAATCTACCCCACCCCACTGCACACTCCATCTACCCGGATCTACCCCACTCTACTCCAGTCTATCCTACTCCATTCCATCCTCCCTCTCTCTACTCCAGTCTACCCTAATCCACCCCACTCCACTCCAATTTATCCCAGCCTATCTCCCTCAACTCCAATCTATTCTACTCCACTGCACTCCAATCTACCCCACTCCAATCCAATGTAACCCACTCCAATCTTCCCTGTATACCGCATCCACTGCACCCCATCCTATCCTACTTCACTCCAATCTACCACCCTCCACTACAATCTACTAGATTCAATTCTAATCTACTCCACTCAATTCCAGTCTACTCCAGTCTACACCACTGCGCTTCAATCTATTCCACTCAGCTGCTATCGACCCCAATCCATCCCACTCCACTCCAATCCACCCCAATTTAACACACCCCACTTCACTCCAATCTAATCCAATCTACGCTAGTCCAATCCATCCAATCTACCCTGCTCCACTCCACACTAATGTACCCAATCTACCTGACTCCAGCTCACTCTACCCCACTTTATTCCTATCTATTTGTATCTATCCCAATCCAGCCCAATATAACTAACTCTGATACACCCCAATCAACCTACTTCACTCCAATCTACCCCACTCCAATCTATCAGAATCTACCCCTCCAATGTACCTGACTCCATACAACCCCAACCTACCCCACTCCACTCCAATCCACCCCATTCTACCACACTACATTTCACTCTAATCTACCACAATCCACCCCACTCATCATTATCATCATTTTATTGCTTGATTACTTAAAATCTTTGCAAACAAAGAAAATAATACAGGAGACAAAAATATGATCTTGAGGAGTCAACTGTCCACATATAGGTTACATTAAGTACAATACATTTTTTTGAAAGAATAAAAACCTAGACTGGTTGCCTTTCACAGACACTGAGTCAAAACCTAAGGGCCCTTTGTGTGGGCTGTCAGTTCAGCTTGATAAACTTCCCAAATTTGGCCAGGTCAGTAGATTCCCTTAAAGTGAACACCAGGGATACTGCCTCCATGTAAGTTCTTAGATTATGATGGAGAAAGAGAGGTCTTAGGAGGGAGCAATGTGCGTACATTAGGTCTGGACAGCAGCACAATAGGTGGATAAAAGTTTCAGATTTATATTCACATTGCCTACAACCCCTAAAGGTGGTAAGGGAGCTCCATTTCGGGTTTAGCTCTTTGTCCTCAGGCAAAGTAATCTTGCAAAGGCAATTTGTGTCATGCAGGTTTTCCTGATAGGGGGAGTAAATTATGGCTGTGGTGCCAAGAGCTGTGTGGAGTTTTTATAAGAAGCAACTGGTGCTTCTTGCGCAGGAGTCTTGTTCGTTCTTCCAAGATCACATGCCAGGGAAAGCGATTTTATCTGTCTTTTGATCACAGGTTTGATTGTAATGTGTGATCGGGCCAACCTGATCAGTTCTACATGGTCAATTTCAAGATTGTTTAAAGTTGCAGTTAAATATTGTGACCAGGGGTTCGTATTTGTATCAAAAATGTAGCAGAGGACTGACTTCAGAGTGTTAGGTGGGGGCATGACTATACTGTGGTAGTATTTCAGGAAGGCCCCCATCATGGCCCAATACCGGCCCTCCAAACCAAATTCCAGCCTTATTAGGTGACTCCTTATATATTGTGGCAGCTTAAAAACTATTTTGTAGATTTTGACCTGAAGCTTTTCCATCAGTGCGGTGGATTAGCCAGGGAATGTTTTGTGACAATAGTTGATTGCCGGGAGAAAAGTGGCTTTGAGAGTTTGAAGGATAAATTTTGCGGAGGGGCTTTCTATTGAGTTGGCATATTCTAGCTGTTATATAATCAGCCTTTGCCTTCAGGTGTTGAAGGTGGGCTTTGGGCGTTCCCTTGGCTGAGAAGCAGACTTCCAGATAGTTGTACATATCCGTTTTCCTGATGATAAGTGGCCCCAGGTTCCAGCGAAAGTGCTGGTATTTCAGTGACCCGGCGAAAATTACTACTTTAGTTTTAGTAGCATTTGCCATCACTTTGATTGCTGTGTTGTAGCTGTGCAGTGCTGTTAGCGCTTTTTGTAAGCCGACTTTGGAGTGGTCCAGCAGGACGATGTCATCTGCGTATTGTAGCAAGGTGATCTTTTGATTGCTAATTTTCAGTGGTATCAGGTTAGCTTGTATTAGTGCCTGTGGCATAACTGCAGTGTACAGGTTGAATAGAAGCAGTGCCAAAATGAAGCCTTATTTTAGCCCGTTGGTGGTAGGAATCTCCTTGGTGACTGTAGAGGGTGACAACTTGACCCTCACCCAGGTAGATGTATATAACAATGTTATTGCCCTTAGGAGGCTGTTTGAGATGCCTCCGTTTTTTAGCTTGTTCTACAGTAGAATCTTGTCAACGGCATAAAATGCCATGGAGTAATCTATGAAGCATGCGAAAAGTGGAGGGGGATTTAACCACAGCCTCATGAGCTAGAAAGGAAAGGGCTACGATGTTGTCCGTGGTCACAGAATTCGCCCTGAAGCCAGTTTGGTGTAGTGGTGGCACTAACTCCTTGGCTTCTGCCCAGTTTTACAGTTCTCCCAGATGGACTGAGGCAAATCCTTTTGCTTCAGTGTACAGGAGTGCGATGAGGCGATAATTGGCGGGGTCTTGCCTATCCCCCTTTTTGTAGATGGGATGCAGTAAGGAGCCTCTCCAGTTCTGTGGTACTTCCTGGGAGTCGAAGCAGGGGCAGTACAGTGCAGAAAGGATTGGTGACCAGAAGTTCAGATCTTCCTTGTAGATGTATGCCGGGATTCCGTTTGGACAGGGAGCCCCCGATGACCTCATTCTGTGCAGAATGCTGGCAATCTCTCCTGAAGAGGGAGCGAGTCCCATGGCTGTTTGATGTTCGCTGATGCCCTGTTTCTCCTTTGGTTGTGATTGGCTAGAATTGGTCGATTGAATAGAGTTTTTTTACATGTTCTACCCAGGAAGCTTCATTTATCGCGTTGTTTCATTGGTCATTCTTGTTAATCTTGCTTTTGATGAATCTCCATAATTCGCAGTGATTGTGTTGTCTTGTCAAAGAGTAGATGTAAACAGACTCCTTTTCCGCTTGTTGGCGTTTTATGGACCAAATCAGCTGCTTGTGTTGTTTGGTGTGTTTCTGGAAATTTGATGCTAGTTCTTTTTTTATCATGGGTTTGCTCGTTTTGCCGAGTGATCTTCTCAATCTGACTAGATTCGACTTACTCTCGCCTACGGAATCATGACAAGGGTTTTTTGCAAAACGCTGTTGAGGTATGCTGGAGGATCCTGCGTGTTGCACAAGATCGTAGGTGATATCTGACCGTTTGGTTCGGAGTGAGTCATTCGATAGTAACAAAAGAGTTGGTCTATTGGCATTTAACCACAGGTTTTATGCTTGGGATGCAATGGGTCCCCATTTTATTCGTCTGATTATTTGTGCTTCTGCCTCCCCCTGATGCATGTCGATTGGTTTGTACATTTCCGGGCGCCTTGGATATGTCTCAAAGGTTGTTATAAGAGGAAGATGATCACTTGCTTTTAGTGTTGGAATTTCAAAAGATGTTAGATAGTCAATGACTTCCTCAGTGGAGAAGATATAGGCCCTCATTACAACATTGGCGGTAAATCCCGCTTACCGCCGTGAAGAAGACCGCCAACACACCGCTGTGGCAGCGGAATTCCGCTACCGCTATTACGACCCACTGCCCGGAATCCGCCAAAATCCAGACACCCACACAAGTCCGCCACACCAAAGGTCAGTGATAAACTGGCGATAACAAAACCGACACCGTCATGCCAACAGGAATATGCCCACACCATCACGACACATGAATCCATGCGGCGGTCTTTCAACCACGGTATTCCATTGGCAGTACACACCGTCGTGCTCAAAATACACACGCATTTACAAAACACAATCACATTGGACAAATCGAAATACACACACCTGATACACATACACACACCACTCCCACACACCCAATCCAATATAAAACACACATCCACATCACCCACAAACCCCTACGACAAACATTGAGAAAGAAGCCCAGAGAGAGACACCACCATCAACAACACTAGCATCCACAGGCACACAACACTATCACTCACACAACATCCACGCACCTCAGACAACACACACAAACACATCCCCTCACACATCACAACACACACCACCTCACACATCACCCACACCACACCATGGTACCGCAAAGACATCCCAGGTTCTCTGAGGAGGAGCTCAGAGTCATGGTGGAGGAAATCGTCCCTTAATAGCCACAGCTATTCGGATCACAGGTGATGCACACCTCCATAGCTAGGAAGATGGAGCTATGGCACAGAATCGTAGACAGGGTCAACGCAGTGGGACAGCATCCAAGAACGCGGGATGACATCAGGAAGAGGTGGAACGACCTATGGGGGAAGGTGCGTTCCGTGGTCTCAAGACACCAGATTGCAGTTCAGAGGACTGGCGGCAGACCCCCGTCCTCCTCCCCCACAACTAACAACATGGGAGGAGCAGGTCTTGGCTATACTGCATCCTGAGGGCCTCGCAGGAGTAGCAGGAGGAATGGACTCTCGTAAGTCAATCTTAACTATTACATCCCCCACCCTACCTGCATGCTATCACATACCCCCCCTCACCCTCACCCCCACCCCCATCACTCCAACACCTCACAAATGTCCCACTATCACAACCCACACATCCCAACACCAAGCCCTGCATGCAACACCAAAGCATGGACGCCCATCACCAAAGCATGTCCACTACAGATACCCACACAGATCCCCAAACCAATTATCACACAAGGTCCTACATAAGAATGCAAGCACTCGAGTCCAGGGTCACCCACCCATTGCACACAATGGCACACACAGATGCAATAATCATGCCTTTACACCCCTGCAGGACCCCTACCCAACGTCACATGACAGGAGGTTTCAGACATGCCCACTCCCCCCACAGAAGAGGCCCACAGTGATGACAGCAGCTCTGTCCAACTGGATCAAGATAACCTGCCCGGCCCATCTAGGACCTCTGGACAGTCGGTTCCCCTGACACTGACACAAGCCACCACAGAGCCTGCCCCCTCAGGAAACACCAGCACAGCACCCACCCAGGGGGCCCATCCCTCTGTCCCCAGGACACGTCAAGCAGCAGTGTGTCCACCACTACAGGGAACCCAGGCAAACCCACCAACCCAAGAAAATCAGGGACCTGGGGGCAGTGGCAGTGGGCACACCGTTCAGGGGACAGAGGCACAGGAAAACAGGGGAACTGGGAGGACTGCTGTGCAACAGGGGGAAGACAGGCCCAGGGAACCCACTCTCCACGAGGCCCTCTCCAACATCATGGGAGGGTACCATCATTCCCAGGAGACGATGGCAATGGTACTGGCCAAGTTTCAGGAGACCCAGCGGCTGCAGGAGGAACAGTATCTGGGGATCAGGGAGGAACTTAAGTCCACCAACACCACCCTGGTCACCATTGTAGGGGTGCTGAAGGACCTTGTGAACATCAGGAGGGACACTGTGGCACAACCCCTGACACTAGCCTGGATGATGAACAGCCCACCACCTCTGCCGGCACTAGTGGACAGGAGGCACCGCCACAGGACCACGACACGAGCACCCCACCCCCTGCAGATGGAGAACCACCCTGCAAACGGTCCCTGAGATCCAGGACAAAGACAGAGAACAATGCCAAGACCCCTGCCAAGAAATGAGACCACCCTGATTGTCATCCTTCTGTCCCACTTTGTCACCCTGTCCATCCTTAAACTGCCCCAGCTCCACTTCCTATGCCCCTTTGGACAATGCACCTGTGAGACAAACAGACTGGACTCTGCTATGGACATTCCTCCATCATCACCCCTAACCATTTTACATCTGCCTCCAATATTTAGCACTTAAATAAACACCCTTAAATCACAAAACTATCTGGAGTCACTCTGTGCTTACACAAATGTGCATTTGCAATAACTGAGGGAAATAGCAATGCCCATTCTATTGTCAACATACCTATGTCACACAGCTCTAGTCCATGAGGTTACATAGCAGAGGTCACACAGTGGGACCCACATCTGTGAAATCGAAAGGGAAAGTGACAAATCAGGGTCCATACACTGGGTGAAAGTGACAGACAGATGAGAGGTAGAACAACTGTATCATATGTAGGAGGTAGTGATGTCTTCTTACCTGTGTCTCACTGGAAGTATTGATGGATCTCAGTGTTTCTGTTGTCTATGTCCTCTTCTTCTGTCTCCTCTTCTTCACTGTCCACAGGCGCCACAGCTGCCACAACACCTCCATCTGGACCATCCTCCTGCAGAAAAGGCACCTGTTGTCGCAAAGCCAAGTTGTGCAGCATACAGCAGGCCATGATGGTCTGGCTCACTTTCTTTGGTGAGTAGTAGAGGGAACCACCTGTGATATGGAGGCACCGGAACCTGGCCTTCAGGAGGCCGAAGGCCCCCTCTATAACCCTCCTAGTTTGCCCATGTGCCTCATTGTAGCGTTCCTCTGCCCTTGTCCTGGGATTCCTCACTGGGGTCAGTAGCCATGACAGGTTGGGGTACCCAGAGTCACCTGCAAATGTCGAGGGACAACTGTTAGACACACACTAACCCTCAGGGACAACCCCAGACAACTATTCACATGGTATAGGGTCCTGGTCCTCACCTAATAGCCTCTGGAGTTGGCCCATCACATAAGGGATGCTGCTATTCCTTAGAATGTAAGCGTCATGCACTGAGCCAGGAAACTTGGCATTCACATGGGAGATGTACTGGTCGGCCAACACACCATCTGCACATTCATTGAATGGTAACTCTTCCGGTTTCTGTACACCTGTTCACTCCTGCGGGGATACCAAGGCCACATGTGTCCCATCAATGGCACCTATGATGTTGGGGATCTTTCCCAGGGCATAGAAGTCACCTTTCACTGTAGGCAAATCCTCCACCTGAGGGAAAACGATGTAGCTCCGCATGTGTTTCAGCAGGGCAGACAAAACGATGGAGAACAAAGGCTGGGACATCCCTGATGCTATGGCCACTGTAGTTTGAAAAGACCCAGGAAATGGAGTACTGACAGGACCTGCACTAGAGGGGGGATCCCTGTGGGATGGCGGATTGCTGACATCAGGTCTGGTTCCAAATGGGCACACAGTTCCCGGATTGTGGCACGATCAAGTCTGTAGGTGACAATTATATGTCGCTCTTCCATTGTCGACAGGTCCACCAGCGGTCTGTACACCGGACGATGCTGCCATCTCCTCACCTGCCCCAGCAGACGTGCCCTATGGACGAGAACAGCGATCAGAGAGTCACCCAACACTGAGGTATTAAATAGAATATTTATTGCACACATTTGTCAATCCGCTATGTGCCTGTCTTAGTGTTATGCAAGGCCTAGATATGTGTGATGCATTTACAATTAATGCCATGTGGCCCCCTGAAATGGCGGCTGCCTGACCTGTAAGGTGGGACAAGTGGATATGAGGTAACAGCGCTGGCGTTGTACACCGTCGCGGTAGGCGGTCAAAGACTGCGGCGCAATCCTGCATTGGTTAACTTTGGACCCTATGGGTCTCAGGAGCCAATGACGATGTACGCTGGCGGTGACTAAGCTCCCTTGCGGTGGTGGGCCCCTCTGTGCCCACTGCATCTAGAGATACAGCCGCCACCCCCCCTACCAGCACTGCCCTCCCAGCAGCCCCTCAGCGTGTGCCCCGTGGCCGCTCACCCAGGAGGGTGGGCATCTCCTTCGCCCCAGGCACCTCAGCCCCTGCCCCTGTCAGCCCTGCTGCCCTCAGTGAGGAGGCCATTGACCTCCTCAGATACCTCACTGTTGGGCAGTCTACCATTCTGAATGCCATCCAGGGTGTAGAGAGGCAGTTGCAACAGACAAATGCATACCTGGAGGGCATTCATTCTGGTCAGGCAGCTTTTCAGACTCTGGCCTCAGCACTGATGGCAGCCATTGTCCCTCTGTCCAGCCTCCCCCATCCAACTTCCTCCACCCAGACCCAATCCCCAGTACCTCAGCCTATCCCAAACACACCATCAGACCAGCATGCACACACCTCACCACACAAGGGTAGCTCTGGCAACATAAGCACCACACATCCCACAGGCACTCACACAAGCATCACACCCATGCACACATACCAACATCCACTGCCTCCACTGTGTCCCCCTCCTCGTCTCCCTCCTCCCTCCCTGTCACGTCTCCACTCACACCTGCATGCACTACATCTTCGGCCACTACGTCCATCACCAGCACGCCCATGACCACACACCGCTCACGTGCACTCACCACCCCCACTACCATTCACACATCCCCTGTGTCCTCTCCCAGTGTGTCTGTGAGCCCACCTCCCAAACTACACAAACGCAGTCACACACCCATCCAACAGCCATCCACCTCACGACAGCCTCCAGCCCATGCACCTTCACCCAAAGTCAGCAAACGAACACCTCCTACAACCACTACCTCTTCCTCCACTCCCAAACCCACTCCATCTACAAGTCCCAATGTGTCTAAAAAACCTTTCCTGTCAAACCTTGACCTTTTCCCTTCACCTCCCCCACCCCTTCTGTCCCTTCGGACCCGCCTTTCCAGGTCCCAACCCAGCACCTCAGCCACCACATCACCGTGAACATTGGTGCCAGCAGTAACCGGCTTCTGGAGTGCGCCAAGCAGCAGGGCAGCCAGTGTGCCAAGGAGCCAGGCCAAGGACAGTCCCCCACCTCAGAAACATAAGAAGTTGGCCACAGCCCGAAGGGAGAAGGGCAAAACACCTGCCACCAAGGGCTCTCCCAGGACTACAGTTGGGAGTGGCAAGACAGCTGCGCCACCATCCAAGGTGGGGAAGGGGCAGAGAAAGAAAGGGAAGTCGCCGCCAACCTGTACGGTGGACAAGACAGCCACCGGCACCGCCACATGAACCGCCGCCACCAGCACCGCTTCCCAGGACACCGCCGCCACCAGCACCGCTTCCCAGGACACCGCCGCCACCAGCACTGCTGCCCAGGACACTGCTGCCACCAGCCCGCTGCCCAGGACACCGCTGCCACCAGCACCGCTGCCCAGGACACCGCCGCCAGCAGCACGCTCATTGAGCCACCCACCAGCACCGCTGGCCAATGAGTGCCACAAGCACCGCCGCTACTGAGGCCTCCGCAAGCACCGCCAGCGGCCACGCCACATCATATGCCAGTGGCACCACCGCAGACATCGCTGCGATCCCCAGTGGTCAAACGTACGAAGCTGGTGGTCAGTTCCAGGGGCCTGGACAGCTTTCATGTAGGCCCACTGTCAATGGAGTGTCACATCCACTTGAGACTTGTGAGACTGTGGCTTTGCACTCCCCAGGATACATCAATGGGCATGGTGCCCCCTCGTGGAGATGGTGTCGTGCACTCACCGGCTGAGTTGCCCCCCCCTTCCCTTTCCCCTGAGGTGCCTGTTTTATTTCGATCTGATGCCCCAGCAGTGTTCTCTCCATTTTGATCGGGTATCTTGTGTGGGCCTCGCCCATGCATTTTGGGCCCAGTGGTCCACGGACTATGTAGGTGCAGTACATGGACTTGAATTCTTGGTGTATATATTTGTTAATAGTGTATATATATTTTTGAGTAATGGATTTTTATTGATTACATTAGTTCAACTCATTTCCTTTTGTCCTTGCGTTCTTCCAGGGGGGCTTGGGGCCAGGAAATGAGACCCCCCTGAATGTCATCCTTCTGTACCACTTTGTCACCCTGTCCATCCATCAACTGCCCTAGCTCCACTTCCTATGCCCCTTTGGACAATGCACCTGTGAAACAAATAGACTGACCTCTGCCATGGACAATCCTCCACCATCACCCCTGCCTATTTTACAACCCCCTCCACTATTTTGCACTGAAATAAACACCCTTGAATCACAAAACAAGCTGGAGTCAGTCTGTGCTTTCTCAAAAGTGTATTTGCAATAACTATGGAATATAACAATGTTGATTGCATTGTCAACATACCGATGTAAATAGCTTTAGTCCATGAGGTAATATAGCAGAGGTCACACAGTGGGACCCACATCTGTGAAATGGAAAGGCAAAGTGACAAGTCAAGGTCCATACACTGGGTGAAAGTGACAGACATGATGTGTCTAACAATTGTATGAGAGGTGTGAGGCAGTGACATCTTCTTACCTGTGTCTCACTGGAAGTATTGCTGGATAACGTTGTTTCTGTTGTCAATATCCTCTTCTTCTGCCTCCTCTTCTTCACTGTCCACAGGCTCCACAGCTGCCCCCATCTGGGCCATCCTCCTGCAGAAAAGGCACCTGTTGTTGCAAAGCCAGGTTGTGCAGCATACAACAGGCCACGATGATCTGGCACACCTTCTTTGGTGAGTAGTAGATAGAGCCACCTGTCATATGTTTAGGCACCGGAACCTGGCCTTCAGGAGGCTGAAGGTCCTTTCGATCACTCTCCTAGTTTGCCCATGTGCCTCATTGTAGCGTTCCTCTGCCCTTGTCCTGGGATTTCTCACTGGGGTCAGTAGCCATGACAGGTTGGGGTACCCAGAGTCACCTGCAAATGTTGAGGGACAACTGTTAGACACACACTAACCCTTAGGGACAACCCCAGACCCAGACAACTACTCACAGGGTATAGGGTCCTTGTCCTCACCTATTAGCCACACACAGTGCCTCTGGAGGTGCCCCATCACATAAGGGATGCTGCTATTCCTCAAAATGTAAGCGTCGGGCACTGATCGAGGAACCTTGGGATTCACATGGGAGATGTACTGGTCGGCCAAACACACCATCTGCACATTCATTGAATGGTAGCTCTTCCGGTTTCTGTGCAACTGTTCACTCCTGCAGGGGGGTACTAAGGCCACATGTGTGCCATCAATGGAGATATGTCCCCGGGCATAGAAGTCACCTTTCACTGTAGGCAAATCCTCCACCTGAGGGAAAACGATGTAGCTACGCATGTGTTTCACCAGGGCAGACAACACTTTGGATAACACGTTTGATAACATTGGCTGTGACATCCCTGATGCAATGGCCACTGTTGTTTGAAACGACCCACTTGCCAGGAAATGGAGTACTGACAGGACCTGCACTAGAGGGGGGATTCTTGTGGGATGGTGGATTGCTGACATCAGGTCTGGCTCCAACTGGGCACACAGTTCATGGATTGTTGCACGATCAAGTCTGTAGGTGACTATTACGTGTCTCTCTACCATTGTCGACAGGTCCAACAGCGGTCGGTACACCGGAGGATGCCACCATCTCACCACCTGCAACCAGCGGAAGTGCCCTATGGAGGAAAACACAGAGCAGAGAGTCAGCCAACACTGAGGTATTAGTACATGTCATTAGCAAACATTTGTAAATCCGCAATGTGCCTGTTACTGTGTGTATGCAAGGCCTAGATAGGTGTGACACAGTTAATATTAATGCCATGAGGCCCCCTGAAATGGCGGCTGCCTGACCTGTAAGGTGGGACAAGGGGATATGAGGTAACTGCGCTGGCGTTCTACACCGTCGCGGTAGGCGGTCGAAGACCGCAGCCCAATCCTGCATTGGTTAACATTGGACCCTATGGGTCCCAGGAGCCAATGACGATGTACACCGTCGGTGACGGTACGCACCGCCGCGGACGTGACCTAATTTTCTGTCTGTTCACTCACTTGATACCTGACCTTCGACAGGAGAGGACCTACACTGCAAGTGCTGCTGTGACCTCAGTCTGGAAGCGACGATGGCTCACGTGTCTGGGGAAAGGGCCCCTGCCTTCAATTCGGAGGAGTTGGAGAAGTTAGTGGATGGGGTCCTCCCCCAGTACACGCTACTCTACGGTCCTCCAGACAAGCAGGTGAGTACACTGTGAGCATGCTGCATGGGCAATGCCTGTTTGGAGTGGTGTGGATGGAAGATACATGGGGGGGGCTGATGCCTGCATGTGCGGATGGTGAGTGTATGTGGGTCAGGGCAAGGGTGGGAACGTGGGTCAATGAGTATGACGGTCCGGCCGGGTAATGATTTTCCTTTCCCCCGTACTATTCCTCTAGGTCAGCGCCCACCAGAAGAAGGATATTTGGCGTGCCATCGCCAAGGACGTCCGGACCCTGGGGGTCCACCAGAGACGGAGCACCCACTGCCGTAAAAGATGGGAGGGCATTTGCCGCTGGAGCAAGAAGACGGCGGAGGCCCAGCTGGGGATGGCCTCCCAACGTGGGAGGGGTACCCGTCGCACCATGACCCCCCTGATGTTCCGGATCCTGGCGGTGGCGTATCCGGAGTTGGATGGGCGCTTGAGGGCATCACAGCAGCCACAAGGGGGTGAGTACCGTCACATCCATCTGACTCTGCGTGCATTACGAGGTGTCTGGGTGGGGGAGGTGGGCAGTGGGTTACCGTAGGCCAGGGCGAGCTTTGTAGGCAAGGACCCTTTGTGAGGCAGGCTATGAGGCACTCCAACCCCACCAGTGGTAAAAGCCATATACAACTAGTCAGGCTCCTGTGTCTTCCATGTGTGCAGCAATCGGGCATAAGCCTTGTACACCATGGGCATGTGATTAATCTAGGAACTCTAAGTGCATGGCGTAGTGCAGAGGGCTGCTGTGTCTGTAGTGTCCGCCAACGGTAGTGGTATTGCATGCACTAAACATGTCTTTCTTCTGTCTTTCCCCCACCCTTTTTGTGGTCTCCCTGTTCTTGTGTGCAATAGCATCATCAGGCGGAGGAGCAGTGGCACTGAAGCAGGAGGGAGCTGCATCCCACCTGGCCCAGGAGGGCGAGACAACGGAGTCTGAAGCCACCAGTGGGACGGAGGGCGAGGGGAGCTCCACAGCGGGGACAGGAGGTGACATCAGCGACAGCGACTCCTCCTCTGATTGGAGCTCCCTTGTGGTGGCGGGCCCCTCGGTGCCCCCCGCATCAACAGGTACAGCTGCCACCCCCCCTCCCAGCATAGCCCTCCCAGCAGCCCCTCAGTGTGTGTCCCGTGGCTGCTCACCCAGGAGGGTGGGCATCTCCTTCGCCCCAGGCACCTCAGGCCCTGCCCCAGTCAGCCCTGCTGCCGTCAGTGAGGAGGCTATTGACCTGAGGTCCCTCACTGTTGGACAATCTACCATTGTGAATGCCATCCAGGATGTCGAGAGGCATTTGCAACAAACAAATGCATACCTGGAGGGCATTCATTCTGGCCAGGCAGCCCAACAGAGAGCATTTCAGGCTCTGGCCTCAGCACTGATGGCAGCCATTGTCCCTGTGTCCAGCCTCCCCCCTCCAACTTCCTCCACCCAGACCCAATCCCCTGTACCTCAGCCTATCCTAAGCACACCATCAGGCCAGCATGCACACCTCATCACACAAGGGTGGCTCAGGCAAACATAAGCACCACACATCCCACAGGCACTCACACAAGCATCATTCCCATGCAGACCTACCTACATCTACTGCCTCCACTGTGTCCCCCTCCTCCACGTCGTCCTCCTCCCTCCTTGTCTTGTCTCCACTCACACCTGCATGCACAACATCTTCAGCCACTACCTCCATCACCAGCACGCCCATCACCACGCACCGCTCACGTGCACTCACCACCCCCACTACCATTCACACATTCCCTGTGTCCTCTACCAGTGTATCTGTGAGCTCTCCTCCCAAAGTACACAAACGCAGGCACACACCCACCCACTAGCCATCCACCTCACAACATCCTCCAGCCCATGCACCTTCACCCAAATTCAGCAATCGTACACCTCCTACAACCACTACCTCTTCCTCCACTCCCAAACCCACTCCATCTACCCGTCCCAGTGTGTGTAAAAAAAAATTCCTGGCTAACATTGACCTCTTCCTACACCTCCCCCCGTCCGTCCGTCCCCTAGGGCCAGGCTTTCCAGGTACCAACGCAGCACCTCAGCCACCACATCACCGGGCACAGTGGTCCCAGAAACAGCTGGCTTTTGGAGTGTGCAAAACATCAGGGCAGCCAGTAGGCCACGGAGCGAGGGCAAGGACATTCCACCACCTACAAAAGTAAAAAAGTTGCCCACATCCCAGAGGGAGAAGGCGAAAACACCTGCCACCAAGGGCTCAGGGAAAATAAAAGGGGAAAGTGGCAAGACAGCTGCGCCACCATCCAAGGTGGGGAAGGGCCAGAAAATCTAGGGCAGGTCAGGAGAGGGCATGGTGGCACCGACTATGGGACCAGTGTCGCACCTTCTGTCCACGTCGACGCCAACCGGTACGGCGATAGACCGCCACCTGCACTGCTACCTGCACCGCCACATGCACCGCCACATGCACTGCCACCAGCACCGCAGTCCCTGAGCCCGCCACCAGCACCGCAGTCACTGAGCCAGCCACCAGCATCGCCGCCACTGAGTCCGCCACCAGCACCGCCACCACAGAGCCCGCCACCAGCACCGCCGCCACAGAGTCCGCCACCAGCACCGCCACCACAGAGCCTGCCGCCAGCACCGATGCCACAGAGGCCGCCGCAAGCACCGCTGCCACAGAGGCTGCAGCCAGCACCGATGCCACAGAGGCCGCCGCAAGCACCGCTGCCAAGGAGGCCGCCGCAAGCACCGGTGCTACTGACACTGCCGCAAGCACCGCCAGCGGCCCCGCGACGTCCTGAGCCAGTGGCACCACCGCAGACATGCTTGCCATCCCCAGTGGTCAGTCGACCGAGCCTGGTGCTCAGTTCCAGGAGCCTGGGCAGCTCCCATGATGCAACACCTTCAGTGGAGAAAGGCATCCACTACCTCTGTCCTTGGCAGGATGAATCACTCTGGGCACAAAGCCCCGTCCAGAACCAGTGGAGTATCACATCCATTGCCTCAGTCCTTGGCAGGATGAAGCACTCTGGGCACAAAGCCCCCTCCAGAACCAGTGGAGAAAGGCATCCACTACCTCTGTCCTTGGCAGGATGAAGCACTCTGGGCACAAAGCCTCCTCCAGAACCAGTGGAGAAAGGCGTCCACTACCTCTGTCCTTGGCAGGATGAAGCACTCTGGGCACAAAGCCCCCTCCAGAACCAGTGAAGACTGTTACCCACTTGAGAGACTGTGGCTTTGCACTCCCCAGGATGCAGCCGTGGCCAACCCACCCACTGGAGAGACTTGATAGACTGTGGCTTTGCACTCCCCAGGATGCAGCAGTGGGCAAACCACCCACTGGAGAGACTTGATAGACTGTGGCTTTGACCTCCCCAGGATAAGACACTGGGCAACCCGCCCACTGGAGAGACTTGAGAGACTGTGGCTTTGCACTTCCCAGGATGCAGCAGTGGGCTACCCACCCACTGGAGAGACTTGAGAGACTGTGGCTTTGCACTCCCCAGGATGCAGCAGTGGGCAAGCCACCCACTGGAGAGACTTGAGAGACTGAGGCTTTGCACTCCCCAGGATGCAGCAGTGGGCATCCCACCCACTGGAGAGACTTGAGAGACTGTGGCTTTGCACTCCCCAGGATACAGCAGTGGGCATGGAGCCCCTTCGTGGAGCAGTGGCGTCGTGCACTCATCCAGCTGAGGTGCACCCCCTTCCCTTCCCCCTGAGGATCCTGTTTCATTTCGATCTGATGCCCCTGCAGTGTTCTCTCTGTTTGATGACTGGTATCGAGTGTGGGCCTCGCCCATGCTTTTTGGGCCCAGTGGTCCACGGACAATTATTGGTGCATTATCCGGACTTGTGTAGTTGGTGTACATATTTGTATATACTGATGTTTTAAATTGCACTATCTGATTTTTATTGATTACATTCGTTCAAATCAATTCCTTTTGTCCTTGCGTTATTGAAGGGTGGGTGGAGGGGTGTATATGTAATGTTGCTGCATGTATTTGTGTTTATGGTGTTGTGGGTGAGGGTGGGGGTGTTGCATGTGTGTGTCACTTTCTTTTCCCTCCCCCCTCCCCTGTGTTGTAGGTGCAGTACTCACTGTGGTCGTCGCCGCCGTCTTTGTGGCTCCTGATAGAGGAGCAGGAATACCACCGCAGGGAGTATTTGGAGTTCTGGCTCCATGGCGTTCTGGTTCCTCGTGGGGTGTGGAGAGGTGAGTGTTTTCCCTTCCAAGTCCTGTTTCCGCCGTGTTTTTGTTTGCGTTGGTTCCACCCCGGAAAAGGTGGCGGATTGTCCTCTCATAGTAGTGTGAGTGGTACATTGTCTTCCGCCTGTCTGTTGGCGGTGACCGCCGCGCTGTTTGTTAGTACCGCCGTGGCGGTCGGAGTGTTAAAGTGACTGTTTATGTTGGCGGTTTCCGCCACGGTCGTGATTCCATTTTTTTTTCTGCCAGCCTGTTGGCGGTATTACCGCCGCTTTAACACCGACCACCAGGGTTGTAATGTGGGCCATAGTCTAAGGTGCTCTTATTCTGAAAAGTTTTCAGGAACTATTGTACGAAGGCACTAACTTTTTGTGAGTGCTGAATGGAGTCGGGCCATGATTTTGTAAGAATTGTTAAAGTTGACGGCTTGCAAGGCATTCCGGGCAGATCAAGTCCCCTCTTGTTCCTAACCATCTAAGATTAAAATCTCCACAGATTATGATGCTAAAACCAGTGTGGTCACAGACTCCTTTATTCAGTGTGTCAACTAGTTCTGCCATACTTTCTGTCTTTGCTTGGCCAAATACGTTGAAATAGAGGTTAATTAGGAGACATTTTGACTTGTGAGCTTTTGATGTCAGGATTTCCAATCTTATTATTTGTAGCATTTGGTTATTGGTCGGTACTATACTAACTAGAAAGTCTCAGCTGACGTATAGATAGATCAACAAGCCTCCGGAGGGTCTCCCAAAAATGTTTCTTTTTGTAGCAGGCTGTTGAATGTCATGGAAACCTGGGACAGCTAGTGAGCAGGTTGACCAGGTTTCTTGTAGCCATGATATGTCCCTGTTTGTTAGGTGCTGTTGGGATGTGATTTAGGAGTCTCCTCAGACCGGCAACATTTCAAGAAATGATTTTTAAGTGATATTCACTGATCTCTGGTTGGCTATTGTTAGGTATAATGTTGAGCTGTTCTGTTTGTTGTGCTGGTGCTATAGTTTGAACTGCTCGTGTTCCTGTAATCAAAAGACACTTTTCTGGTGTTGTTCGACGGAGTAGAATAGATACAGGATATAGAGAAATTGGTGTACTGCTCCTCTGCCTTATGATTGGCAATGCCTTTTAGAATGCTGTGGGCACTGGCTTTTTGATGCAAAGTTTGACTTGATTTTTTGAGTGGGTAGGAGTATTTCAGTTCGACTATCGTTTCTATCTTTATGCCCCATTCCTCTAGATATTGTTTATTTGTCAGTACCATATCGGCAAGAGCCAGAGATCTTAAGGTTATTATAGTAGCTTCACGTTCGTTACTGTCCCCTGGCAGCACCTTAAATGCTACTCTCACGATGTCATCTATTTTTATGTTTATCGCCTATGGTAGGGCCTTGAACAGCCTTAACAGATTTGCACGATTCAAGATGTCATGATTACCTTCGGAGCGATATTGGGGTATGAGGACTAGCTTTATTGTGGGTGTGCTACTTCCTTGTTCGATTGCACCCTGGGTTTCTGTGTTGGTGTCATTTAGAGTTATTGATTTATTCCTGCTTAAGGTGGCAAGTTTGGGCTCATCCAATAATTGATCTTGCCGTCCGTGCATTTTCACCTTGTACTGGGGAAGGTCTGGGCTCGTCCTTGCAAAGCTGGCCGGCTTAGATTCCGGGATTCTTTCCGAGGATGACTCACTTAATATAGCACTTGTAACGTTGTTTGAAATTGCTTGGGGTAGTGTCTTTGGGAGCAGATAATCAACTGGCTGGGAGGCTGAGTGAACAGAGGAATTGCTTGTTTTTGTGTCTGTGTTTTCATTATTGTGTACCCCAACAGGGGCCATCGATAATAAATGTTGGTTGGCCTTTGTTTGGAGAGCTTGTGTCTTATAAAATTGGGTATGTACTTCTCTCATCTGGAGATACCATTATGAGACCCCTTTTTGCCGCTGCCTGTCATGTCTCCCTTTTCTGTTTATTCTTAGCCTTTTTCAGCCTTTTTTTGGCTCGTTTTGAAAGCATTTCTGGCCCGCTCGAGGTGTTGCTCTCAGTTGGATCTGTTGGATCCATTTTACACCTACTCATTTCCATGCTCCTTTGAGGCTCTGGTGTTATCTTAGAATCATTACGAGTATGTGAATTGGCATTTGTGGTAATGTGTGAGCTTTCAGATTGGATCAACGTTGAGACAGGTGGGGCAGGCAGAATGCAAGAGTGTATTTGAGCTGGTTCCGTCAATGGAGTATACACTGATTGTCTAGTTGATCCCTCCTTGAGTGATGGGGGTTTGGCCAATCTTGGATTTTGCAGGGCTGCTTTCCATTCTGTAATCATACTAGTCACACGTTTTGGTAGAGATGACAGTTTGTTCACCAGAGGTGTACAGACGCATGTGCAAACACGTGCAGGGGCTGTAGGGTCGAAGTGTTGCCCGCTTTGTTCTATGGCTATTAGCTTCACTTCTGTTTTGGTGATGGAATTAGCTAGTGCATGTATCAGATATTTTTGCATTTCTAGTTTTTCAGATTGCCCTGTGAGGGCACTGATTGCGGCTGGCAGGGTAGTATTGATAGAGGACAGTAAGTTGTTGCGATCTATGTTGGTTTGAATTGCCAGGGGGGTTGCCCTCATCTGGGCATCGGTTGAGTCCAACTGACTTTCATTATCTGACAGATGGCGCGGGTGGCACTGGTGCTTGAGCTACTGCGAGTTCTTGCTCTGATAGTTGTCTGTATACTTCCTTCTTCAAATGGCACTATGGATATGTAGGCCAATGGTTCAGATGATCCCACGTTAGAGCCAGGGCAGGCTCTTTCCAGTAATGGGCTGCTTTTTTGGGGAGTCTGCACAGCAAGGAAGGCAGCTGCGGCTGCAGTCCTAAACTCCAAATTGTTTGAAGCAAACACTGAAGCTGTTTTGTTTAGCAGGCTAGTCTGGGCGGCATCACCGGCCTCGCCGCCATCAAACTCAATCCAGTCTTCGTAGTTTGTGAGGTTCGCCACTGCCGCGTGTATTATCTGTAAGTGTTTGATGATAGTTTTATAATTGGACTGTCCTATGAGAGGGGGGTATTTGATGATAATTCAATGATTGTATTGTCTTTTGGCTGGACTGATCCATTTGACTTCTGGTCCTGACATGTTGACAAGCAATGATTGGCAAGAATCTTGATGTTTGGGGAGTTTCCAGTAAGAGGCGAACCTGTTGTTTGATCCAAATTTAGTGAATTTGGTAGGGTTGATTTCTGCCCTTTTATGATGAAGTCTAGAACCGACCGTTGGGTAGTTCCCTTTATTGACTTTCTATGTTTTGTTGCTACTTTTGTTTCAGATGTATTGAGTTTTGTTACTACTTTTGTTTCAGGTATATTGAGGCATGGTGGATCATGATCTGTAGCACTGTGCAGGGCTGTTGGTTGCCACTCTGGTGCGGTTTTGAGATGCCCGCTCCCTTGTGCCCTAAGGGTACACTGCTGCAGGGGCTTCTGGGGATTCCGGGAGGGCACGATGGTGGTGTCGAAGCATGCCTCCCTCCATCTCTCGCTCTGCTATCCCCCTTCTCATCCTCCCTGATGGATGTTGGGTGGTGCCTTTGCTGAGCTGGGGGGCCGCCGCCGTCCCTCGTGGTGTCTTACTTTACAACACTTTATCGTTTCTCTATTTGTCGACGAAAGGACACAAGGATGGAAAATTTCCAGGTGAGTGGATGTGCAACTGGTCTCATTGGTTGGCTTGGGAGCCAGTTAGAGCTGGACCTGAAGCTAGGTGCTCCGGTGTTGCCCCTGATATTGTTGACGGCGCAGTTGGTACTCCAGACCTTGTGCAGGGTGCACGATTGGGGCATTATTTTGCTGCATAGTGATCTCTGTTGCAGGAGTGGTGGCAGCGATGCTGAGGAGAATACCGACACCCTTCTAAATGTATGTTTAAGGCAGAGATGGGTGATGGATGGGATGGGCGGGAGCAATGTGTACTTCAAGTGTGCTTCGGGCGCGCAGTTTTGCATGGGTTTTCCAGCCCGAAGGCACGGACACTAGCTTGGATGTTGGTCTTAGGTGTTTGGGGAGGGGCTCAAGCGGGGCCTACCAGAGTCCCGCAAGGTGCACCCAACACTAGCGAGGCCACTACTGCGAGAGCTCCGTGGCATACACTTGACAGGAGCTGATAGCAGCCTCTGCGCTCAGCCCCCTCCCACCCAGGTCCGCACAGATCTTCCAGGGGCTCACTCTGCCCGCTCTGCACCACTCTTCCACTCTTTCACCTTCTGCTCTGCCCCCCCCAACAACCTCACCACCTCACCTCCACGCCTTCCGCTCTCCACCTCATAGTGGTCACCGACTCTTCCAGCTGGTCTTCAGCAGCTAGCAGCTCCGGGATGCAGTTGCTGGCACCTCAGTGAATATGCTTATTGAATGGCTTCTTGGGCTTCTCAGTGGATGGGGGGGGGGGTTTCTGAGGTTTGTGGGGGCTCAAGGGGAGCGCCTAGCTGCATTAGGTCGCGGGTGCAGCAGAGTAGGGTGGAGGACGGCAAGACAGCACGGGCAACCAGACAGCACAGTGCTGCTGCTGGTATGGAGGTGCGGAGAGAAGCGCCTTGCAGGCTTGGGACAATTCTGGAACAATCTTCGGACAGTCGTGGGCGCGCTCTGTCGGCCCTCAGCCCACAGCCCTCAGCCATTCGGGGTCCGAGGGTCCAAGGGCCCAAGGGCCAAGGGTCCAATGGGGCTTGGGGGGAGTCCGTGCTCCGTGCACTGGGCTCTAGGCCCCGCCCCTCTCGCAGTGTCTTGCTTCTCGGCGTCCCGTGTCACCACTCCGCCTCTCATCGTCTCCGTCCGTCTCCCAATGAGAGTCATGCATCATTCTGCAGAAAAAATACTCAATCCACCACAGTCCACTCTAGCCCAAACTACCCTACTCCACCATATCCCAATCTACACTACTGCACTCCACTCTACCCTACTGCACTCCACTCCAGTCTACCCCAATCTACCCCACTCCACTCCAGTCTACCCCAATCAAACTCAGTCTACCACAATCTATCCCAATCCATCCTACACCACCCCAGACCCCTCAACCCTATTCCAATCTCCCTAATTTCAATCTATCCCACTCCAATCTACCCACTCCATTCCAATCCATCCCAATCCACCCCACTTCACTCCACTCAAACCTACCCCAATCCAACACACTCCACTGTAGCTCATTCTTCACCACACTACCTCAGGCCACTCCACTCTTCCCCACTCCACTCCAATCTACCCCACTCCACTCAACTCCAGCCCAATCTACCCTACTCCAATGTACCCCACTAGGCTCCAATCATCCCAGTTGACCCAACTTTAATCCACCCAAATCTACCTCTCTCCACTCCAATGCATCACACTCCTCTCCAATCGACCCCAATAAACCCTGTCAATTCCAATCTACCCCACTCCACTCCATTCTACACCAATCTACCCCAATCCACTCCAATGTACCCCACTCCACTCCAATCTACCCTAGTCCACTCCAATCTACCACACTCCAATTTATCCCACTCCACTGCAATCCAATCTACCACATTCCAAACTACCCCGCACAACTCCATCCCAATGTACTCCACAACACTCCAATGTACTCCACTCCATTATATCCCTATCTACCCCACTCAATACCAATCTATCCCACTCCATTCAACCCCAATCCACCCCATTCAACCAAAATCTACCCCACCACCCTCAACTTCAATCTACCCCAACCAACCCCACTCAAATCTAACCCACTCTACCCCCACTCAACTCCACTCTAATCTACCCCACTCCACTCTACACCGGTTTACCAAAATCTACACCAATCTACTCCAACCTACCCCCACTCCACGCCAATCTATCCCACTCTACCACACTCCACTCCAATCTATCCCGAATTACCCCAGTCTACCCCATGTACTCCACTCCACTCCAATCTACCCCACTCCACTCCACTCCAATCTACCACATTCTAAACCACTTCATTTCAATTCACCCCACTCCAACCTATCCCTATCTATTCCACTCCACCCTAACTTCCTTCACTCAAATCTACCTCAATCTATCGCACTCCAGTCCACCCCAATCTACCCCACAAAACTACACTTCAATCTACCCCACTCCACTTAAATCCATCCTACTCTACTGCACACTCCAATCTACCCCGATATACCCCAATCCCCCCCAATCTACCCCACTCCATTCTACTCTAACTCATTTCACTCCAGTCTACTCACATCCGCCCCACTCTACTCAAATGTATCCCACTTCAATCTTCCCCAATCTACCCCACTCCACTCCACTCTACTCCAATCTATCCCATCGACTCCACTCTACCCCAGTTTACTTCACTCTACTCTAATTTACCCCAATGTACCCCACTCCACTTCAGTCCATGCTAATCTACCCTGCAAAAATCCTCTTCAGTCTACCTCAGTCCACTCCAATCTACCCCACTCCACTGCACACTCCAATCTAGCTAGATCTACTCCACTCTACTCTACCCCACTCCATTCCATTTTACCTCACTCCACTCCAGTCTACCCCAATCCACCCTACTCCACTCCAATCCACCCAAACTTTCCCACTCCACTCCAATCCACTCCACTACAATCTACCCACATCTTCCACACTTTAATCTATCCCATACTACCTCACTCCAATCCACACCAGTCTACCCCACTCCAATCTACCCCAATCTACACATTCCACCCCAATCCACCCCACTGCAACCCAATCTACTCTATCCCATCCACCCCACTCCACTCCCATCTACCCCACTCCAATCTACCCATCCTCTGCACCCCATTCTACCCCACTCCATTCCAATCTACCACACTCCACTCTACTCCAATCTACCCCACTTTATACTAATCTACCCCACTCCATTACACTCTTCCCCAAACTACACCACTACACTCCAATCTATCCCACTCAACTGAAATCTACCCCAGTTCCTCCCACTCCACTCCAATATGCCCCAAACTAACACACCCCACTTCACTACAATTAACCCACATCTACCATACTCCCATCCATCCAATCGACACCACCCCACTCCACACCAGTGTACCCAATCTACCCCACCCCATCTCACTCTATCCCACTCTACTCCACTCTATCAGCATCTATCCTAATCCAGTCCAGTCTAACTAATTGCATTCCATCCCAATCTATTCCACTTCAGTCTACCACACTTCACTCCACCTCAATCGACCCCTCTCCCCTTCACTCCAATCTTCCCCACTGCACCCAAATCTACCCCTCCACTCCTCTTCAGTCAGCCCCACTCCACCCAAGTCTACGCCACTATACTATAATATACTCCACTGTAAACTACCCCAATCTACCCGACTCCACATAAATCTACCTCACTTCACTCAACTCCAATCTGCCCGACTGTCCTTCTCTCCAATCTACCCAACTCCACTCAATCTACCTCACTCCACTCTGCTCCAAACTACCCCACTCCACTCTATCTACCCCACTCCACTCTAGTCTACTGCACTCCACTCCAATCTACCCAAATATACCCAACTCCACTCAAATCTACCAAACTCCACTTCAATCTACCCCACTACACTTCAATCAGCTGCAATCTACCCACCCCATTCCAATAAACCCCACTTCGCTCAACCCCAGTCTACCCACTCCACTCCAATCTGCCCCATTCCACTCCAATCCAATCGACCTTAATACACCCCACTGCTCTCCATTCAATCTACCTAACTCCATTCAAATCTCCATCACTCCTTTCCAATCTGCCAAACTCCATGGCACTCCATTCCACCCCAATCTATCCTACTACACACCAATCTACCGCACTCCACTCCAGTCTACCACACTATACCCCACTCCAATCTACCACTCTCCACCCCACCCCTATCTACACTGCTCCACTCCAATCAACCCCACCCCACTTCACTCCAATCTAACCCAATATACCCCACTCCACTCTACCCCAGTCTACACCACTCAATTCCATGCTACCCTACTCCACTCTACTTCAATCTACCCCAATCCACCCTACCCCCACCCCAATCTACTTCAGTCCAGCCCAATCTACCCCAATCTACCCGCAAAACTCCACTTTGATCTATCCCAGTCCACTCCAATCTACCACACTCCACTGAACGCTCCAGTCTACCCATATCTGCCCCCACTCTACTCCAGTCTTCCTCACTGCATTCACTCTACTTCACTCAAATCCATCCAATTCTACCCCATGTCACTCCACTCCACTACAATCTACCTAAATCTACCCCACTTTACCCCAAACTACCCCACTCTAATCTACCCGACTCCACTCCGCACCAATCTACCCCTATTCACACCACTCCAACCCAATTTATCCCAGACTATCCTACTCCACTCCAATCTACTCCACTCCACTGCACTCTAATCCATCCCCCTCCACTCCAATTTACCCTACTCCAGTCTACCTTGTAAACCTCATCCCCATTCTACCCCACTCTAATCTACCCCACTTGATACTTATCTACTCCACTCCAGTCTACCCCAAACTACACCACTACACTCCAATCTACCCCACTCAACTGCAATCTACCCTAATTCGTCCCACTCCACTCCAATCCACCCCAATCTAACACTCAAATCTAACCTAATCTATCCCACTTCATGCCAATGTACCCCACTTCACTCCAATTTACCACAATCTACCCCCACTTCACTCCAATCTACTCTAATCTACACTTCTTCAATCTACCACAATAAACCCCACTCCAGTTTACCCCACTTCACCCAATCTACTGACTCCACTCCAATCAATCCCAATCTAACCCATCCAACTTCACTCCCATCTAACCCAATCAACCCTACTCCACTCCACCCCAATCTACCCACTTCACTCCAGTCTACCCCACTCCACTCCTATCTACCCCACTCCATTTCAATCTACCCCAATCCACGCTACCCCCTCCCAATCTTCCCCATTTCAATCTTCCCCATTCCAATCTATAACACTCCACTCCAGTCCATTCCAATTTACCCTACTCCACTCCAATCCATACCCCTGCACTCTAACTCAACCTACCCCACTCCAATCTACCCCAATCTATCACACTTCAATCTACCCCATTCCATTCCAGTCTACCCCATCTACTCCACTCCAGTCCACATCAGTCTACCCTACTATACTTCAATCCACCACATTCCACTCCACTTCAGTTTACCCAAGCCTACTCCACTCAATTCCCATCCATCCCACTCCATTCTATCCCATTCCACTCCAATCTGTCCCTCTCTTCTGCAATCTACCCCAATCCAGTCCAATCCCCCAATCTACCCCACCCCACTCCAGTCCAATCTATCCCAACCAACCCCACTCACATCTCCAGTCTACCCCACTCCACTTGAATCTACCCCTCCCCTCCACATCAATTTACCCCACTCTAATCTATCCCACTCCAATGTAGCCCAATCTATTCCACTCCAATATACCCCACTCCACTCTAATCTATCCCACTCTAATCTACCACACACCACTCCACCCAAATCTACCCCACTCATCTCAACTCCACTGCATTCAAAATTATCTCAATCCACCCCAATGTACTCCACTCCTCTCCACTCCAATCTACCCTACTACACCCAATCTACACCACTCTACCCAAATCTACCACACTCTACTGCAATCTACCCTACTCTACCCCACTCCACTCCAGGCTCCTCCATTCCACTCCATCGCAAAATACCCCACTCCACGCCACTCCAGTCTACCCCACTCCACTCCAATCTACCTCAAACTACCCCACTCCATACAACTCAAAGCTACCCAATCCACCCCACTGCACTCTACTCCAATCTACCCCACCCCACTCTACTCCAGTCTACCCCAACCTACCCCACTCTACTCCAGTCTACCTCACTCCACTCCAATTTACCCCACTCCACTCCAATCTACACCAATCTACCCTCCTCCATTCCACTCCAATCTACCTCACTCCACTTCAATCTGCCCCACTCCACTCCAGTCTATCCCAATCTACCCCACTCTACTCCAGTCTACCCCGGACCACTTTAATGTACTGCACTCTACTCAAATCTACTGCAATCCACCCCAAACTACCTAGATCCAGCCTAATCCACCCTGCTTTATCCCACTCAACCCACTCCAATCTACTCCATCCCTCCAAACCCCAATGCACCCTATTTCAATCTACCCCACCCACTCTACCTTACGTCATTCTGCCACAATCTATCCCACTCCATTCCACTCTACCCCAACCGATCCCACTCAAATCTACCCCAACCTACCCCACTGCAATCCACTCCTATCTATTCCATTCCACTCCACAACCATTGTACCCCTTTCCACTCCAATCTATCCTAATCAATCCCAACCCACCCCAATCTCTCCCACTCCACTCCAAATTACACCTCTTGAATCCACTGCACTCCGCTCCACTCCACCCCAATCTACCCCACTCCAAACCAATCCAATCCAATCTAGCCCACTCCACCCCAGTCTATCCCACACCACTTTACCCTATGCCTCTCCACTCCAAGCTACCCCACTCCACTCCAGTCTATGCCACTCAACCCCAATTTACCCTGCTCCACTGCAATCTACCCACTCTTCCCCAGTCTACCCACTCCACTCCCATCAAGCCCACTTCACCCCAATCTACCCCAGACCACTCCACTATGATTTACCTTAGTCCCTTAACTACCCCATGTCATTCATCTCAAATCTATCCAATCAACCCCACTCCAATCTTCCCCCTCCACTCCAGTGTACCCTACTCCACTCCAGTCTACCACACTCTTAATCAATGTATCAAAGTCCACAACAATTTATCCCAATCTATCCCACTCCACTCCAGTCTACCCCAATCCATTCCAATCTACCTTATTTATTTAACTCTACCCCAATCTACCTCAATCCACTCCAATTTACTGCAGTTTACCCCACTCCACTTCAATCTACCCATATCTATCCCACTCCACTCCAGCCTACCCCAACCTACCCCACTCCACTCCAGTCTACCCCACTTCATTCCAATCTACCCTACTAAAGTCCAATCTACACTACTCCACTCCAATCTATTCCACTCCAACCTAGTCTACCCTAAACCACCGTACTCCAATCTATCCCACCCTACCACACCCCAATTCGCCCCACTCCAATCTATCCCACCCCACCCCACCCCACCCCAATACACTCCATTCCAATCTACCTTACCCCCTCTACCCTACTCAACTCTACCCCAATCTATCCCACTCAACTCCACTCTACCCCAATCTAATCCACTCCAGTCCAATCTACCCCACTTCACTGCAATCTACCACAGTTTACGCAATTCCAATCTACCTCTGTCTTCACTCTAATCTATCCCTTTACATTCCATTCCAGTGTATGCCACTGCACACTAATCTACCTCAATCTACCCCACCCCTCCCCAATTTACCCCAACCCACCCTACTCTACCATACTCCACTCCAATATATTTCAATTTACCCAACTCCACTCCTCTCTTCTCCAACCCAACCTACACCACTTCATTATTCACGCTACCCCACTCACTCCAATCTACTGCACTCCATTCCAATATATCTAACTAGACCCAGATCTACCTCACACCACTTAAATCTACCCCACTCAATCACACTGCAGTCCAGTCTACCCCAATGTACCCAATCTACACAATCCACTTCCCTGCACTCTAATCTACCCCACACCACCCCAACCTTCCCCTTATACCCCAATCTACCACACTCTATTCCACTCCAATCTATTCCAATTTACCCCACTCCATATTGTTCCACCCTATCTATTCCACTCTTCTCCGATATCTCACTCTACTTCATTTCACCCCAATTCCCTCCTTTCCTATCTATACCACTGTACTCCAATCTACCACAATCTACCCCACTTCAATCTACCCCACTCTACTCATATCAAATCGAGTCTACCCCAATCCACTCCAGTCTACCCCAATCTACCCAATTCAACTCTAATTTACCCCAATCTACCCCACTTAACCCTACTCAACAACAATATACCCCAATGCACCCCACTCCAGTCCACCTCACTCTCCCATAATTATCTGTCACTCAAATCTACCCTACTCTACTCCACCCTATTCCACTCCACCCCACCCCACCCAATCCCACTCCAATCAAGCATAATCTACCCGAGCCTACCCAAATCTACTCCTATCTATCCCACTCATCTCCATTCTCCAATAAGTAGCCCTTGACCCCTTGTCTTGCACCGCTCCGCCCGCTGCCTGCTGCCTAGTCCCGATGGACTACTGTCTCGCTCGGAGCCTCAAAGCCGCCAGTTCCAGCCTGGTCCCCTAAGATCAGGCGACCACTCATTGGTTTTCTTGCCCCCAATTGCATAAGTGCATCTGGGCACTGCTCAGCCAATAACTGTAATTGGAATTGTAGTTTTGCTTGCTATTGTCTGGGCATTTACTTTTGGATTTTTGTATTATAGACTTGGAATTTCTCTTGCTTTCTCAGTAATTGTGTCATTTCCTCACCATTTTTCCTACTCCCATTGTTTCTCTGCTCGCCCCCCACTTCTGTCTCCCTGCCAGCCCTGCCACCTCCCAGGGCAACTTATGGAGGCCGCTACATGGCTGCACCTCTGGCACACCAAAAGCACCCAGTGCCAGGAACCCTGGCTCTCCGCACTCACAGTTATTCTGCTGCAGACCTTGGTGCCCTGGACACCCCTCACTCCACAGCAGGACATTTCACCTGCCTTTGCTGCCGATTCACCTCCACTCCAGTGCCAACCACCATTGCAGCAACCAATACCACACCAGCCCTGGAGTCCAAAACCACCCCGGAACAACTCATCTGCCTCCTGATCAATGCCAGATCGCTTTGCAAACACGCCACCAAAATCTGGGACACCATCTCTGTTCTTGAGCCCAATGTGACCTTCATCACAGAGACCTAGCTCACCCCAGAACATTGCCACCGCAACACCCACCAGCTACAAGATGAAACACCATGACCGCACCAACAGACACGGAGGCGTCAACACCATCACACACAAGGAATCAATCACCTGCACCAATTCCGACGACAAAACTATACTGATCATGGAATACAAGAATTTCCAGCTCCACAACAACGTTAACACCACCATCAGAGGCACCCTTGTGTACAGACCGCCAGGACCAGGATCCGGCCTCAGCGACCCCATCCCCAAATTCATGATCCCTCTCGCTATCGAATATGAACACTACATCTTCCTGGAAGACCTCAACTTCCACCTGGATGACCCCATGGACACCTACTCCACCGACCTCCTGGAGAGATTGTACAACATCGAACTCAAGCAGCTGGTCACTGACCCTGCACACAAAGCAGGACACACACTGGACTCCATCTTCATGTCCAGCAACAGAATCAGATACAGCCACACCTCTAAACTCACCTGTTTGGACCACTCCATCGTACACTTCACCAGCCCTTCCTGCAGCTGGTCCAAGGTCACCCAACAGCAATGGGCCAACGCCCTCAGCACCTCAAAGACAAAAGACATCACCAACTTCAATCTTCCAAACAAGTTGCTTCAACCAAACCAGCCAAAACACACAGACTCTCCAAACAAGCCAGCTGGTACACCCTGGAACTCAGCACATCATAACGCTGGTGCAAACAGCTAGAAATATGATGGCATACCAGCAGGAACCACATCGACCGAGCCAATTTCAAATCAGCCCTCAAAGGCTACCATTGCCAGATCAAAGCGGCAAAAAAGGAAGCTCTGACCCACCGGATCAAGACCACCACCAACCACGCCAAGAAACTCTTCACCATCATCAGAGCGTTCCCCTGCTCATCTGCCACCGACAACTCCATACCCTCCTCACAGGAACTCTGTGATACCCTCGCCGACCACTTCCACAACAAGATAGCAACCATCTACAAAAACTTCGGCCCCTAACCCTCCAACCTCCCCAGCTTCCCATCAACCACCACTGCCGACCACCCGCTCACCGCATGGGAACAACTCAGCACACTGAACTCAAACACTCTTATGAACTCCGTCCACTTGGGAGCACCCACCGATCTCTGCCCCCACTGACTTTTCAGCCTTGGAAGAGACAAGATCAGCCACCAACTGAACACCATCCTCAATGCCTCAATAACGATCGCCACCTTTCCCAGTGCCTGGAAACACACTGAGGCGAAACCTCAAGAAACCCTCAACAGACCCTAGCAAGCTCAAGAACTACCATCCCATCTCTCTGCTCCCATTACCCTCCAAACTCCTGCAGAAGGCCATCAACCTCCAACTCACCAAACACCTGGAGAGAAACAACCTACTGGACCCTTCCCAATCAGGTTTCAGAGCCACCCACAGCACTGAGACAGTGCTGATCGCTGCAACAGACGGCATCCGCCCCCTCCTCGACAAAGGAGAATTAGCCGCCCTGACCCTCCTTTACCTCTCCACAGCCTTCAACACAATCTCCCACCCCACACTCATCGATCGCCTATGCCACATTGGTATCATAGACAATGCGCTCAGATGGATGGCATCCTTCCTCATGGGACACACCCAAAGAGTCCACCTCCCTCCCTTCACATCGCAAGCCAAGCACACCATTTGGGTGTCCCCCAAGACTCATCCCTCAGCCTAACCCTCTTCAACGTATACACGTTACCCCTCACGGGCATCGTCAGATTGCATGACATCAACATTATCTCCAACGCCAACAACACCCAGCTAATCCTCTTGCTCTCAGCCGACCCCCATCATAACAAAGACTAACTTTCAAAACTGTATAAAGAATGTCACAACCTGAATGAAGGGCAACTGCCTGGAGCTCGACACAGGCAAAACTGAAGTTCTGATCTTTGGCAAACAAACTGCCCGCTGGATCAACTCCTGGCAGCCAGTGGAACTTGGACCCACCCTCACACGGAACGACCATGCCTGCAACCTCAGCATCATCCTCAACAGCGAACTCTCCATCAAACGTCAGGTCAATGCCGTCTTCTCAGCCTGCTTTCACATGCTCTGCAAAATTTTCAAGTGGCTCCCCATCAGCACCAGGAAGATGGAGATGCAGGCCCTCATCACCAGTCGACCTGGCTATGACAATGCAGTTTGCGCAGGGATCACCACCAAACACATGCACAGACTCCAGACTATCCAGAACACAGCCCCCAGACTAATCCCAACCTCCCCAAGAGAACCCACATCACCCAGCACCTGAAAGACCTCCACCAGCTCCCAATCCAGAAGAGATGCCATTTCAAGCTCCTGATTCAAGTCTACAAAGCCCTCAATGACCAAGGACCCGCCTATATAAACCACCTCCTGTACTTCCACTGACCTCCCAGGAACATCTACTCCACACACCTTGCCCTCGCACACATCACTAACATACGCAGCCGCTACACCAGAGGATGCCCCTTCTCCCATTTTGCCCCATTCTCCCCCACTCCACTCCACTTCACTTACTCCATTCCACTTAAATCCACCCCAAATGACTGCCCCCCACTTCAATCTCCCATAATCCACCCCAACCACCTACATCTATCCCACTCCACTCCATTCAAATTCATCCCAATCTACCCCACTCCACCCAAATCTCCTCTATCTACTCCAATTCTACCCACACCACTCTAATCTACCCAACGCTACTTCAATCTACCCCATCAATCCCACTCCAGTCCACCCTATTCTATCCAATTTCACTCGAATCTACCCACTCTACTCCAATCCACGTCATTCTACTCCCTAAACTACACTTCAGTCTAACCAACCTCACTCCAATCTTCCCCAATCTATCACACTCAACTCCAGTCTACACCGCTCCACTCCAGCCAACCCCAATCCACACCACTCCACTCCAACCAACCCAAATCTACTCCACCCAACTCCAATCTACCCCACTCAAATCTATCTCAATCTCTCCCACTCCACTCCACTCTGCCCCACTGTACTGGACTCTGATACACCCCAATCCACCCCACTCCACCCCAATCTATCTCACTGCACTCCAGTCTACCTCAATCTACCCTATTTCAATGTACTAAACGCCACTCCACCTCAGTCTACCCCACTGCAGTCCATCACAATCTACTCCTCTCCACCACAATCTACTCTATTCCAATCGACTCCACTCCATCACATCCCAATCTACCCCACTCCACCCCAATTGACCCCACTCCTCTGCAATTTACCCCAATTTACCCCACTCAACCCAATCTACCCCACTCTACACCAATCCAATCTAGTCCATTCCACCCCAATCTTTCCACTCCACTGCAATCTACCGCAGTCCAACATAACCCAATCTACCCCACTCCATTCCACTCCACTCCAATCTATCCCAATGTACCCCACTCCAGTCATTCACCCTCCACTCCCAATCTACCCCATCTACCCAGCTCCACTCTAATCTATAACACTCTACTTCAGTTTACTCTGCTTCATTCCAGTCTACCTCAGTTCGCTTCACTCTAATTGACCCTACTTCACTCCAATCCACCCCAATAAATCCCACTCCACTCCAATGTACCCCACTCCCCTCCAAACTACCCTCCCTATCCCGCTCCACTCCAATCTGTCCCAATCTACCCAACTCCAATCTGACACAATCTACCTCATTCCAGCCTACTCCAATCTGCCCCACTCCAATCTACCCTAATCTATTGTACTCCACTCTACCATAATCTACCCACTCCAATCAACCCCAATCTACAACCCTCCACTCCAATCTACCCCATTCTACCACAGTCCGCTCATCTTTATCCCAATCTACCCCACTCACTCCACTCTACTCCATCTACATCACTCCAACCTACCCCACTTCCCTCCAGTCTACCACACTCAACTCCAGTCTACCCCACTCCAATCTGCCCCAATCTATCGTACTCCACTCGACCCTAATCTACCCACTCCAATTAACCCCAATCTACAATCCTCCACTACAATCTACCCCACTCTGCCACACTCCGCTCATCTTTATTCCAATCTACCCCACTCCACTCTACTCCATCTACATCACTCCAACCTACCCCACTTCCCTCCAGTCTAACACACTTAACTCCAGTCTACCACAATCTACCCACTACTTTCCAATCTACCCCACTCCATCCCATTCTACACAAATCCACTGAATGCATCTCAATCCTCCATACTTCACCCCACTGAACCCCACTCCCAATCCACCCCATTACAAACTATTCCACTTCAGTCTATCCTACTCCACTCCAGTTCATTCCGATCCATCTCAATCTATCCCACTTCATTCCAGTCTACCCCACTCCACTGCAATCTACCCCATTCCACTGTAATCTACCCCACTACTCTCCAGTGTATCCCACTACACTCACCCCAGTCTACCCCACTCCACGCAAATCTACCTCACTCCACTCTACCCTTCTCAACTCCAATATACCGCAATCTATCCCACTCCACACCAATCTACCCCACTCTACTGCAAACTACCACAACCCATACTGCTCCACTCCAACCTATCCCAAACTACCCCAATTGAATCTACCAAAATCTACCCCCTCCAGTCTATTCTAATTTACCCCAGTCACTCCACCTCAGTCTACCCAATTCCAATTCAATCTACCCTCTCTACCTACTCCACTGTATCCAAATCTACTCCACTACACTCAACACCCAGCTACATCATGCAGTTCTACCCAATTCCACTCCAATATAACACCTTCTACCCACTACACTCCAGTCGACTCCACTCCACTCCACTCCAATGTAACCCACTGCACCTCAATCTACCCCAATCCACTGAATGCACCCCAATTCTCCCTACTCCACCCAACTCCACCCCACACAAATCTACCCCATTCCAATTCTACCCCCCACCCGCTCCAAACTATCACAACCTACTCCACTCCAATCCAGCCCTATCTATCCCAATCTACCCCATCGCACTCCACTCCAATCTACCCCATCCCCTCCACTCTACCCCAATCTAGCCCACTCCACTCTACCCCAGTACAGCCCACTTCACTGCTCTCTACCCAAATCCACTCCACTACCCTCGCTTCCACCACACTCCACTCCACTGCACTCTACTCCAGTCTACCCCACCCCAATCTACTACACATCATGCCTCTCCAGTCTACCCCAATCTTTCCCCACTCCAGTTTATCCCACTGCACTTCAGTCTACCCCATTGCAAACCATCCCAATTTATCCCAATCTACCCAACCGCATTAAACAAAAACATTCTACCCCAATGCACCCCACTGCACTCCAATTTACCCCATTCCACTCCACCTCAATCCACCCAGTCTATCCCAGTCCATTCAAATCTACCCCACTCTACTCGACTTCAATCTATTGCACTCCAGTACACTGCACTCCACTCCACCCCAATATACTCCATTCACCTCCACTCCAATCTTCGACAATCCATCCTAATCTACCCCACTCTTCTCCATACCCCACTGCCTGCAATCTACCCCATTCTACCGCTATCTACCTTACTCCCCTCCAATCTTCCCCACTTCACTCCAGTCTACCATACTCCAGTTCAATCTACCATACTCCAGTTCAATCTACCCATCTCCACTCCAGTATACCATACTCTATCCCACTACCATACTCCACTGCAGTCTATCCCATCTACTCCTCTCCACTCCAATCTGCCCCACTCTACTTCACTTCAGTCTACGCCTCTCCGTTCCAAATCCACCCCATGCAGCTCTACTCCAGTCTATCCCAATCTACCCTGCTCTACTCCAGTTTATACCACTCCACTTTAGTCTACCCCACTCCATTCCAATCAACTCTACTCAACCCAAATCTACCCCAATCCACCCTACTCCACCTAACTCCACCCCACTCCAATCTACCTTACCTCACCCGCCGCAATCCACCCCATTTCAATCTACCCCACCCCAACATACCTTTCTCCACTCTACCCTAACCTACCTCAGCTCACTCTACCCCAATCTACCCCACTGTACTCCACTCCAATCTACCCCTCTCCACTCCACTCCACTCCACATTTTAACCCAATCTACTCCACTCCGCCCCAGTCTATGCCACTCCATCCAAACTACCCCACTCCTTTGTCATCTACTCCAATCTACCCCACTGCACTGCAGGCTTCCCCACTACACTCCTCTCCACTCCATCCCAATCTACCTAATGTCACACAATCTACCCCACTCCATTCCAATCTTCCCCACTCCACTCCAATCTACCCTACTCCTCACCAGTCTTCCACACTGCACTTCACTCTACTGAACTCCAGTTCAATCTACCCTATTATACCCCACTCCTCTCCAATCTACTCCAAACCACTCAAATCTACCCCATTTCACTCCACCCTAATATGCCTCACTCCGCTCCAATCAACCTCAATCCACCCCAGTTCACGCCAATTTGCCCCAATCTACCTCAGTCCACTTCAGTTCTTCTCCACCCTACTCCTGTCTACCCCACCCCACCTCTCCCCAATCCACCCCATTCCAATCTACCCCACCTCACTCTACCCTACTCCACTCTACCCAAATTTACACTGCTTTACTTCACTCTACCCCAATCTACCCTACTCCACTCCAATCTATCACACTCCACGCAACTCCAACCTACCCCAATCTACCCGCTTCACTCCAATGTATCCCATTCCATTCTGTACCACTGCACACCAATCTACCCCAATCTATCTCACTCTACCCCAATCTACCCCAACCCACTCTACTCCACCTAACTCCAACCCACTCCAATCTACCTTACCCCACCCCGCCGCAATCCACCCCATTTCAATCTACCACACCCCAACATACCTCTCTCCACTCTACCCTAACCTACCTCAGCTCACTCTACCCCAATCTACCCCATTGTACTCCACTCCACTCCACTCCACATTTTAACCCAATCTACTCCACTCTGCCCCAGTCTATGCCACTCCATCCAAACTACCCCACTCCTTTGTCATCTACCCCAATCTACCCCACTGCACTGCAGGCTTCCCCACTCCACTCCTCTCCACTCCATCCCAATCTACCTAATGTCACCCAATCTACCCCACTCCATTCCAATCTTCCCCACTCCACTCCAATCTACCCTACTCCTCACCAGTCTTCCACACTCCACTTCACTATACTGAACTCCAGTTCAATCTACCCTATTATACCCCACTCCTATCCAATCTACTCCAAACCACTCGAATCTACCCCATTTCACTCCACCTTGTGAGAAAGTAGCCTCTTTCTACCCTTGTTACCCCCACTTTGGGCCTGTTTGTGAGTGTATGTCAGGGTGTTTTCACTGTATCACTGGGATCCTGCTTGCCAGGGCCCAGTGCTCATAGTGAAAACCCTATGTTTTCAGTATGTTTGTTATGTGTCACTGGGACCCTGCTAGTCAGGACCCCAGTGCTCATAAGTTTGTGGCCTATATGTGTGTGTTCCCTGTGTAGTGCCTAACTGTCTCACTGAGGCTCTGCTAATCAGAACCTCAGTGGTTATGCTCTCTCATTTCTTTCCAAATTGTCACTAACAGGCTAGTGACCATTTTTACCAATTTACATTGGCTTACTGGAACACCCTTATAATTCCCTAGTATATGGTACTGAGGTACCCAGGGTATTGGGGTTCCAGGAGATCCCTATGGGCTGCAGCATTTCTTTTGCCACCCATAGGGAGCTCTGACAATTCTTACACAGGCCTGCCACTGCAGCCTGAGTGAAATAACGTCCACGTTATTTCACAGCCATTTTCTACTGCACTTAAGTAACTTATAAGTCACCTATATGTCTAACCTTTACCTGGTAAAGGTTAGGTGCAAAGTTACTTAGTGTGAGGGCACCCTGGCACTAGCCAAGGTGCCCCCACATTGTTCAGAGCCAATTCCCTGAACTTTGTGAGTGCGGGGACACCATTACACGCGTGCACTACATATAGGTCACTACCTATATGTAGCTTCACAATGGTAACTCCGAATATGGCCATGTAACATGTCTATGATCATGGAATTGCCCCCTCTATGCCATCCTGGCATAGTTGGCACAATCCCATGATCCCAGTGGTCTGTAGCACAGACCCTGGTACTGCCAAACTGCCCTTCCTGGGGTTTCACTGCAGCTGCTGCTGCTGCCAACCCTTCAGACAGGCATCTGACCTCCTGGGGTCCAGCCAGGCCTGGCCCAGGATGGCAGAACAAAGAACTTCCTCTGAGAGAGGGTGTGACACCCTCTCCCTTTGGAAAATGGTGTGAAGGCAGGGGAGGAGTAGCCTCCCCCAGCCTCTGGAAATGCTTTGTTGGGCACAGATGTGCCCAATTCTGCATAAGCCAGTCTACACCGGTTCAGGGACCCCTTAGCCCCTGCTGTGGCGCGAAACTGGACAAAGGAAAGGGGAGGGACCACTCCCCTGACCTGCACCTCCCCTGGGAGGTGTCCAGAGCTCCTCCAGTGTGCTCCAGACCTCTGCCATCTTGGAAACAGAGGTGCTGCTGGCACACTGGACTGCTCTGAGTGGCCAGTGCCACCAGGTGACGTCAGAGACTCCTTGTGATAGGCTCCTTCAGGTGTTGCTAGCCTATCCTCTCTCCTAGGTAGCCAAACCCTCTTTTCTGGCTATTTAGGGTCTCTGTCTCTGGGGAAACTTCAGATAACGAATGCATGAGCTCAGCCGAGTTCCTCTGCATCTCTCTCTTCACCTTCTGATAAGGAATCGACTGCTGACCGCGCTGGAAGCCTGCAAACCTGCAACATAGTAGCAAAGACGACTACTGCAACTCTGTAACGCTGATCCTGCCGCCTTCTCGACTGTTTTCCTGCTTGTGCATGCTGTGGGGGTAGTCTGCCTCCTCTCTGCACCAGAAGCTCCGAAGAAATCTCCCGTGGGTCGACGGAATCTTCCCCCTGCAACCGCAGGCACCAAAAAGCTGCATTACCGGTCCCTTGGGTCTCCTCTCAGCACGACGAGCGAGGTCCCTCGAATCCAGCGACTCTGTCCAAGTGACCCCCACAGTCCAGTGACTCTTCAGTCCAAGTTTGGTGGAGGTAAGTCCTTGCCTCACCTCGCTGGGCTGCATTGCTGGGAACCGCGACTTTGCAGCTACTCCGGCCCCTGTGCACTTCCGGCGGAAATCCTTTGTGCACAGCCAAGCCTGGGTCCACGGCACTCTAACCTGCATTGCACGACTTTCTAAGTTGGTCTCCGGCGACGTGGGACTCCTTTGTGCAACTTCAGCGAGCACCGTTTCACGCATCCTCGTAGTGCCTGTTTCTGGCACTTCTCCGGGTGCTACCGGCTTCAGAGAGGGCTCCTTGTCTTGCTCGACGTCTCCTCTCTCTGCTGGTCAAATTTGCGACCTCCTGGTCCCTCCTGGGCCTCAGCAGCGTCCAAAAATGCTAACCGCACGATTTGCAGCTAGCAAGGCTTGTTGGCATTCTTTTGGCGGGAAAACACATCTGCACGACTCTCCACGGCGAGAGGGATCCGTCCACCAAAGGGGAAGTCTCTAACCCTTTTCGTTCCTGCAGAAACCACAGCTTCTTCTGTTCAGTAGAAGCTTCTTTGCACCCGCAGCTGGCATTTCCTGGGCATTTGCCCATCTCCGACTTGCTTGTGACTTTTGGACTTGGTCCCCTTGTTCCACAGGTACCCTAGATTGGAAATCCACAGTTGTTGCATTGCTGGTTTGTGTCTTTCCTGCATTATTCCTCTAACACAACTTCTTTGTCCTTAGGGGAACTTTAGTGCACTTTGCACTCACTTTTCAGGGTCTTGGGGAGGGTTATTTTTCTAACTCTCACTATTTTCTAATAGTCCCAGCGACCCTCTACAAGGTCACATAGGTTTGGGGTCCATTCGTGGTTCGCATTCCACTTTTGGAGTATATGGTTTGTGTTGCCCCTATCCCTATGTTTCCCCATTGCATCCTATTGTAACTATACATTGTTTGCACTGTTTTCTAAGACTATACTGCATATTTTTGCTATTGTGTATATATATCTTGTGTATATTTCCTATCCTCTCACTGAGGGTACACTCTAAGATACTTTGGCATATTGTCATAAAAATAAAGTACCTTTATTTTTAGTATAACTGTGTATTGTGTTTTCTTATGATATTGTGCATATGACACTAAGTGGTACTGTAGTAGCTTCACACGTCTCCTAGTTCATCCTAAGCTGCTCTGCTAAGCTACCATTATCTATCAGCCTAAGCTGCTAGGCACCCTCTACACTAATAAGGGATAACTGGGCCTGGTGCAAGGTGCAAGTACCCCTTGGTACTCACTACAAGCCAGTCCAGCCTCCTACATTGGTTGTGCAGTGGTGGGATAAGTGCTTTGAGACTACTTACCACTCTTGTCATTGTACTTTTCATAAGAGAAAAATATACAAAACAAGGTCAGTGTATATACACATAGCCAAAAAGTTTTGCATTTCCTCTTTTCACTCTTTTCTAAGTGCTGAAAAGTACTTCTAACTTTCTAAAAAGTTCTAAAAAGTTTAAAAAGTTTTTTTTCTCTGTCTTTCTAAAAGCTCTGACAAACTTTTTATCTTTTACTATCACTTTAACTCTCTCTAAAAAATGTCTGGCACAGGCCAAAATGTTGATCTGTCCAAACTTGCATATGATCACCTTAGCTGGAAAGGAGCAAGGAGTCTCTGCATAGAGAGAGGTTTGAGTGTAGGGAAGAATCCTTCCTTAGAACTGTTAATTAACATGCTTAGAGTACAGGATAAGGCCATAAGTGCCCAATCTGTTGAAAAAGTAGCTAATGGTTCTCAATCTGATCCAGGGACTCCCCCAGGAAAAGATTCAGGAAAGAAACTTCCTAGCCTGCCCATTACTACTGTAGACAGTCTAGCATAGTTGGTAATGATGATGAGCCACACCATATAAATAGTGTTGTCTCACATCATAGCAAAAGCATTTATTCTCACCATACTGGTAGTGATGTTTCTGTTAGCCAAGCTGTTAGGGTGGCTTCTGTAAGGGACAGGTCTCCTTCTGTCCATTCTCACCATACTTCTGTTTCAAGGCATGTCCCTCCCACCCACCCTGATGACAGATTGTTAGAAAGGGAGCTCAATAGATTGAGAGTGGAACAAACCAGACTGAAGCTCAAGAAGCAACAGCTGGATTTGGATAGACAGACTTTAGAAGTAGAGAAGGAGAGACAGAAACTGGGTTTAGAAACCCATGGTGGCAGCAGCAGTATTCCCCATAGTCATCCTGCAAAAGAGCATGATTCCAGGAATCTGCACAAGATAGTTCCCCCTTACAAGGAGGGGGATGACATTAACAAGTGGTTTGCTGCACTTGAGAGGGCCTGTGTTGTACAGGATGTCCCTCAAAGGCAGTGGGCTGCTATCCTATGGCTATCATTTAGTGGAAAAGGTAGGGATAGGCTCCTTACTGTGAAAGAAAATGATGCTAATAATTTCCAAGTTCTTAAGAATGCACTCCTGGATGGTTATGGCTTAACCACTGAACAATACAGGATAAAGTTCAGAGAGACCAAAAAGGAGTCTTCACAAGACTGGGTTGATTTCATTGACCATTCAGTGAAGGCCTTGGAGGGGTGGTTACATGGCAGTAAAGTTACTGATTATGAAAGCCTGTATAACACAATCCTGAGAGAGCATATACTTAATAATTGTGTGTCTGATTTGTTGCACCAGTACCTGGTAGACTCTGATCTGACCTCTCCCCAAGAATTGGGAAAAAAGGCAGACAAATGGGTCAGAACAAGGGTGAACAGAAAAGTTCATACAGGGGGTGACAAAGATGGCAATAAGAAGAAAGATGGTGAAAAATCTCAAGATAAGCATGGGGATAAGGGTAAAACCAAAGATCCCACTTCAAATCTTAAACACTCTTCAGAGGGTGGGGATAAAACTAATTCTTCCTCTTCTTCTCAACCTGCACACATTAAAAAGCCTTGGTGCTTTGTGTGTAAAAACAGAGGCCATAGGCCAGGGGATAAGTCCTGTCCAGGTAAACCCCCTGAGCCTACCACCACTAATACATCAAGCTCTAGTGCCCCTAGCAGTAGTGGTACTAGTGGTGGGACTGCTGGCAACAGTCAAGTTAAGGGTGTAGTTGGGTTCACTTTTGGGTCCATAGTAGAAACTGGGGTAGTCACTCCCAAGACAGTTTCTGTCACACCTAGTGGCATTGGCCTTGCCACACTGGCTGCTTGTCCCCTTACAATGGATAAGTACAGGCAGACAGTTTCAATAAATGGTGTTGAGGCCTTGGCCTACAGGGACACAGGTGCCAGTATCACTTTGGTGACTGAAAACCTAGTGCACCCTGATCAACACATCATTGGACAACAGTATAAGATTATTGATGTCCATAACTCCACTAAGTTTCTTCCCTTAGCTATAATTTTGTTTAGTTGGGGTGGAGTCACTGGCCCTAAGCAGGTGGTGGTATCACCTAGCTTACCTGTAGATTGTCTCTTAGGTAATGACCTAGAGGCCTCAGGTTGGGCTGATGTAGAGTTTTATGCCCATGCAGCCATGCTGGGCATCCCAGAGGAATTGTTCCCTCTCATTTCTACTGAAATGAAAAAGCAAAGGAGAGAAGGCCTGAAAACTCAGGATCCCTCTCCATCAACAGGTAAAAAGGGTATCACAGTATCCCCTAACCACCCTACCATTCAGGATAGCATTCCTGTGGTGGGAGAAACCTCTCCTGGGGTGGCACCTGTTCCAAGGGAATCATCAGCTGGCAAAGCTGGACTCCCTGAGGTAGAAGTACCTCTCTGTGGGATAACTAACATTGGTGAGAAAAAGAGCACCATTTTAGTTAACATGGAGCATCCCTCCAACCTTTCCAGAGAAACTTTAGTGCAGAAACCCTGCACTGCCTCACAACACTTAGGACAGCATCCCTGCCCTAGTGTGGAGCTCATAGGACAGCATCCCTGCCATGCTCCAACTCAAGAGAAACAGCATCCCTGTTCTCTCTTCCAGCCATATGGACAAAGTTTTTGCCCAGCTATGGCTTTTCTGAGACAGCATCCCTGTCTGGCATTTCCATCATTACAAATAGGTTCAGTGGATAATTCCCACTGCTCTAAACTAAAACTTACTGATAGAAACTCTGAAAATACATCTTCACATTGTTGCTTAGCTAAAAAACTTCAAACAGGGTGGTTTACATCCCCACAGGGAAGTAACCATATAGTGGATGATAAAGGGAGTAACCAGTCTATTGCAGAGCTACTCTCTACTTATCACCACTTAGACAATAAAGTCTCAACTGGCCAAGGTTAGCCTTATTGTCCTTCGTTTGGGGGGGGGGGGTTGTGTGAGAAAGTAGCCTCTTTCTACCGTTGTTACCCCCACTTTGGGCCTGTTTGTGAGTGTATGTCAGGGTGTTTTCACTGTATCACTGGGATCCTGCTTGCCAGGGCCCAGTGCTCATAGTGAAAACCCTATGTTTTCAGTATGTTTGTTATGTGTCACTGGGACCCTGCTAGTCAGGACCCCAGTGCTCATAAGTTTGTGGCCTATATGTGTGTGTTCCCTGTGTAGTGCCTAACTGTCTCACTGAGGCTCTGCTAATCAGAACCTCAGTGGTTATGCTCTCTCATTTCTTTCCAAATTGTCACTAACAGGCTAGTGACCATTTTTACCAATTTACATTGGCTTACTGGAACACCCTTATAATTCCCTAGTATATGGTACTGAGGTACCCAGGGTATTGGGGTTCCAGGAGATCCCTATGGGCTGCAGCATTTCTTTTGCCACCCATAGGGAGCTCTGACAATTCTTACACAGGCCTGCCACTGCAGCCTGAGTGAAATAACGTCCACGTTATTTCACAGCCATTTTCTACTGCACTTAAGTAACTTATAAGTCACCTATATGTCTAACCTTTACCTGGTAAAGGTTAGGTGCAAAGTTACTTAGTGTGAGGGCACCCTGGCACTAGCCAAGGTGCCCCCACATTGTTCAGAGCCAATTCCCTGAACTTTGTGAGTGCGGGGACACCATTACACGCGTGCACTACATATAGGTCACTACCTATATGTAGCTTCACAATGGTAACTCCGAATATGGCCATGTAACATGTCTATGATCATGGAATTGCCCCCTCTATGCCATCCTGGCATAGTTGGCACAATCCCATGATCCCAGTGGTCTGTAGCACAGACCCTGGTACTGCCAAACTGCCCTTCCTGGGGTTTCACTGCAGCTGCTGCTGCTGCCAACCCTTCAGACAGGCATCTGACCTCCTGGGGTCCAGCCAGGCCTGGCCCAGGATGGCAGAACAAAGAACTTCCTCTGAGAGAGGGTGTGACACCCTCTCCCTTTGGAAAATGGTGTGAAGGCAGGGGAGGAGTAGCCTCCCCCAGCCTCTGGAAATGCTTTGTTGGGCACAGATGTGCCCAATTCTGCATTAGCCAGTCTACACCGGTTCAGGGACCCCTTAGCCCCTGCTGTGGCGCGAAACTGGACAAAGGAAAGGGGAGGGACCACTCCCCTGACCTGCACCTCCCCTGGGAGGTGTCCAGAGCTCCTCCAGTGTGCTCCAGACCTCTGCCATCTTGGAAACAGAGGTGCTGCTGGCACACTGGACTGCTCTGAGTGGCCAGTGCCACCAGGTGACGTCAGAGACTCCTTGTGATAGGCTCCTTCAGGTGTTGCTAGCCTATCCTCTCTCCTAGGTAGCCAAACCCTCTTTTCTGGCTATTTAGGGTCTCTGTCTCTGGGGAAACTTCAGATAACGAATGCATGAGCTCAGCCGAGTTCCTCTGCATCTCTCTCTTCACCTTCTGATAAGGAATCGACTGCTGACCGCGCTGGAAGCCTGCAAACCTGCAACATAGTAGCAAAGACGACTACTGCAACTCTGTAACGCTGATCCTGCCGCCTTCTCGACTGTTTTCCTGCTTGTGCATGCTGTGGGGGTAGTCTGCCTCCTCTCTGCACCAGAAGCTCCGAAGAAATCTCCCGTGGGTCGACGGAATCTTCCCCCTGCAACCGCAGGCACCAAAAAGCTGCATTACCGGTCCCTTGGGTCTCCTCTCAGCACGACGAGCGAGGTCCCTCGAATCCAGCGACTCTGTCCAAGTGACCCCCACAGTCCAGTGACTCTTCAGTCCAAGTTTGGTGGAGGTAAGTCCTTGCCTCACCTCGCTGGGCTGCATTGCTGGGAACCGCGACTTTGCAGCTACTCCGGCCCCTGTGCACTTCCGGCGGAAATCCTTTGTGCACAGCCAAGCCTGGGTCCACGGCACTCTAACCTGCATTGCACGACTTTCTAAGTTGGTCTCTGGCGACGTGGGACTCCTTTGTGCAACTTCGGCGAGCACTGTTTCACGCATCCTCGTAGTGCCTGTTTCTGGCACTTCTCCGGGTGCTACCGGCTTCAGAGAGGGCTCCTTGTCTTGCTCGACGTCCCCTCTCTCTGCTGGTCAAATTTGCGACCTCCTGGTCCCTCCTGGGCCTCAGCAGCGTCCAAAAATGCTAACCGCACGATTTGCAGCTAGCAAGGCTTGTTGGCATTCTTTCGGCGGGAAAACACTTCTGCACGACTCTCCACGGCGAGAGGGATCCGTCCACCAAAGGGGAAGTCTCTAACCCTTTTCGTTCTTGCAGAAACCACAGCTTCTTCTGTCCAGTAGAAGCTTCTTTGCACCCGCAGCTGGCATTTCCTGGGCATTTGCCCATCTCCGACTTGCTTGTGACTTTTGGACTTGGTCCCCTTGTTCCACAGGTACCCTAGATTGGAAATCCTACAGTTGTTGCATTGCTGGTTTGTGTCTTTCCTGCATTATTCCTCTAACACAACTTCTTTGTCCTTAGGGGAACTTTAGTGCACTTTGCACTCACTTTTCAGGGTCTTGGGGAGGGTTATTTTTCTAACTCTCACTATTTTCTAATAGTCCCAGCGACCCTCTACAAGGTCACATAGGTTTGGGGTCCATTCGTGGTTCGCATTCCACTTTTGGAGTATATGGTTTGTGTTGCCCCTATCCCTATGTTTCCCCATTGCATCCTATTGTAACTATACATTGTTTGCACAGTTTTCTAAGACTATACTGCATATTTTTGCTATTGTGTATATATATCTTGTGTATATTTCCTATCCTCTCACTGAGGGTACACTCTAAGATACTTTGGCATATTGTCATAAAAATAAAGTACCTTTATTTTTAGTATAACTGTGTATTGTGTTTTCTTATGATATTGTGCATATGACACTAAGTGGTACTGTAGTAGCTTCACACGTCTCCTAGTTCAGCCTAAGCTGCTCTGCTAAGCTACCATTATCTATCAGCCTAAGCTGCTAGGCACCCTATACACTAATAAGGGATAACTGGGCCTGGTGCAAGGTGCAAGTACCCCTTGGTACTCACTACAAGCCAGTCCAGCCTCCTACATTGGTTGTGCAGCGGTGGGATAAGTGCTTTGAGACTACTTACCACTCTTGTCATTGTACTTTTCATAAGAGAAAAATATACAAAACAAGGTCAGTGTATATACACATAGCCAAAAAGTTTTGCATTTCCTCTTTTCACTCTTTTCTAAGTGCTGAAAAGTACTTCTAACTTTCTAAAAAGTTCTAAAAAGTTTAAAAAGTTTTTTTTCTCTGTCTTTCTAAAAGCTCTGACAAACTTTTTATCTTTTACTATCACTTTAACTCTCTCTAAAAAATGTCTGGCACAGGCCAAAATGTTGATCTGTCCAAACTTGCATATGATCACCTTAGCTGGAAAGGAGCAAGGAGTCTCTGCATAGAGAGAGGTTTGAGTGTAGGGAAGAATCCTTCCTTAGAACTGTTAATTAACATGCTTAGAGTACAGGATAAGGCCATAAGTGCCCAATCTGTTGAAAAAGTAGCTAATGGTTCTCAATCTGATCCAGGGACTCCCCCAGGAAAAGATTCAGGAAAGAAACTTCCTAGCCTGCCCATTACTACTGTAGACAGTCTAGCATAGTTGGTAATGATGATGAGCCACACCATATAAATAGTGTTGTCTCACATCATAGCAAAAGCATTTATTCTCACCATACTGGTAGTGATGTTTCTGTTAGCCAAGCTGTTAGGGTGGCTTCTGTAAGGGACAGGTCTCCTTCTGTCCATTCTCACCATACTTCTGTTTCAAGGCATGTCCCTCCCACCCACCCTGATGACAGATTGTTAGAAAGGGAGCTCAATAGATTGAGAGTGGAACAAACCAGACTGAAGCTCAAGAAGCAACAGCTGGATTTGGATAGAAAGACTTTAGAAGTAGAGAAGGAGAGACAGAAACTGGGTTTAGAAACCCATGGTGGCAGCAGCAGTATTCCCCATAGTCATCCTGCAAAAGAGCATGATTCCAGGAATCTGCACAAGATAGTTCCCCCTTACAAGGAGGGGGATGACATTAACAAGTGGTTTGCTGCACTTGAGAGGGCCTGTGTTGTACAGGATGTCCCTCAAAGGCAGTGGGCTGCTATCCTATGGCTATCATTTAGTGGAAAAGGTAGGGATAGGCTCCTTACTGTGAAAGAAAATGATGCTAATAATTTCCAAGTTCTTAAGAATGCACTCCTGGATGGTTATGGCTTAACCACTGAACAATACAGGATAAAGTTCAGAGAGACCAAAAAGGAGTCTTCACAAGACTGGGTTGATTTCATTGACCATTCAGTGAAGGCCTTGGAGGGGTGGTTACATGGCAGTAAAGTTACTGATTATGAAAGCCTGTATAACACAATCCTGAGAGAGCATATACTTAATAATTGTGTGTCTGATTTGTTGCACCAGTACCTGGTAGACTCTGATCTGACCTCTCCCCAAGAATTGGGAAAGAAGGCAGACAAATGGGTCAGAACAAGGGTGAACAGAAAAGTTCATACAGGGGGTGACAAAGATGGCAATAAGAAGAAAGATGGTGAAAAATCTCAAGATAAGCATGGGGATAAGGGTAAAACCAAAGATCCCACTTCAAATCTTAAACACTCTTCAGAGGGTGGGGATAAAACTAATTCTTCCTCTTCTTCTCAACCTGCACACATTAAAAAGCCTTGGTGCTTTGTGTGTAAAAACAGAGGCCATAGGCCAGGGGATAAGTCCTGTCCAGGTAAACCCCCTGAGCCTACCACCACTAATACATCAAGCTCTAGTGCCCCTAGCAGTAGTGGTACTAGTGGTGGGACTGCTGGCAACAGTCAAGTTAAGGGTGTAGTTGGGTTCACTTTTGGGTCCATAGTAGAAACTGGGGTAGTCACTCCCAAGACAGTTTCTGTCACACCTAGTGGCATTGGCCTTGCCACACTGGCTGCTTGTCCCCTTACAATGGATAAGTACAGGCAGACAGTTTCAATAAATGGTGTTGAGGCCTTGGCCTACAGGGACACAGGTGCCAGTATCACTTTGGTGACTGAAAACCTAGTGCACCCTGATCAACACATCATTGGACAACAGTATAAGATTATTGATGTCCATAACTCCACTAAGTTTCTTCCCTTAGCTATAATTTTGTTTAGTTGGGGTGGAGTCACTGGCCCTAAGCAGGTGGTGGTATCACCTAGCTTACCTGTAGATTGTCTCTTAGGTAATGACCTAGAGGCCTCAGGTTGGGCTGGTGTAGAGTTTTATGCCCATGCAGCCATGCTGGGCATCCCAGAGGAATTGTTCCCTCTCATTTCTACTGAAATGAAAAATCAAAGGAGAGAAGGCCTGAAAACTCAGGATCCCTCTCCATCAACAGGTAAAAAGGGTATCACAGTATCCCCTAACCACCCTACCATTCAGGATAGCATTCCTGTGGTGGGAGAAACCTCTCCTGGGGTGGCACCTGTTCCAAGGGAATCATCAGCTGGCAAAGCTGGACTCCCTGAGGTAGAAGTACCTCTCTGTGGGATAACTAACATTGGTGAGAAAAAGAGCACCATTTTAGTTAACATGGAGCATCCCTCCAACCCTCCCAGAGAAACTTTAGTGCAGAAACCCTGCACTGCCTCACAACACTTAGGACAGCATCCCTGCCCTAGTGTGGAGCTCATAGGACAGCATCCCTGCCATGCTCCAACTCAAGAGAAACAGCATCCCTGTTCTCTCTTCCAGCCATATGGACAAAGTTTTTGCCCAGCTATGGCTTTTCTGAGACAGCATCCCTGTCTGGCATTTCCATCATTACAAATAGGTTCAGTGGATAATTCCCACTGCTCTAAACTAAAACTTACTGATAGAAACTCTGAAAATACATCTTCACATTGTTGCTTAGCTAAAAAACTTCAAACAGGGTGGTTTACATCCCCACAGGGAAGTAACCATATAGTGGATGATAAAGGGAGTAACCAGTCTATTGCAGAGCTACTCTCTACTTATCACCACTTAGACAATAAAGTCTCAACTGGCCAAGGTTAGCCTTATTGTCCTTCGTTTGGGGGGGGGGGTTGTGTGAGAAAGTAGCCTCTTTCTACCCTTGTTACCCCCACTTTGGGCCTGTTTGTGAGTGTATGTCAGGGTGTTTTCACTGTATCACTGGGATCCTGCTTGCCAGGGCCCAGTGCTCATAGTGAAAACCCTATGTTTTCAGTATGTTTGTTATGTGTCACTGGGACCCTGCTAGTCAGGACCCCAGTGCTCATAAGTTTGTGGCCTATATGTGTGTGTTCCCTGTGTAGTGCCTAACTGTCTCACTGAGGCTCTGCTAATCAGAACCTCAGTGGTTATGCTCTCTCATTTCTTTCCAAATTGTCACTAACAGGCTAGTGACCATTTTTACCAATTTACATTGGCTTACTGGAACACCCTTATAATTCCCTAGTATATGGTACTGAGGTACCCAGGGTATTGGGGTTCCAGGAGATCCCTATGGGCTGCAGCATTTCTTTTGCCACCCATAGGGAGCTCTGACAATTCTTACACAGGCCTGCCACTGCAGCCTGAGTGAAATAACGTCCACGTTATTTCACAGCCATTTTATACTGCACTTAAGTAACTTATAAGTCACCTATATGTCTAACCTTTACCTGGTAAAGGTTAGGTGCAAAGTTACTTAGTGTGAGGGCACCCTGGCACTAGCCAAGGTGCCCCCACATTGTTCAGAGCCAATTCCCTGAACTTTGTGAGTGCGGGGACACCATTACACGCGTGCACTACATATAGGTCACTACCTATATGTAGCTTCACAATGGTAACTCCGAATATAGCCATGTAACATGTCTATGATCATGGAATTGCCCCCTCTATGCCATCCTGGCATAGTTGGCACAATCCCATGATCCCAGTGGTCTGTAGCACAGACCCTGGTACTGCCAAACTGCCCTTCCTGGGGTTTCACTGCAGCTGCTGCTGCTGCCAACCCCTCAGACAGGCATCTGACCTCCTGGGGTCCAGCCAGGCCTGGCCCAGGATGGCAGAACAAAGAACTTCCTCTGAGAGAGGGTGTGACACCCTCTCCCTTTGGAAAATGGTGTGAAGGCAGGGGAGGAGTAGCCTCCCCCAGCCTCTGGAAATGCTTTGTTGGGCACAGATGTGCCCAATTCTGCATAAGCCAGTCTACACCGGTTCAGGGACCCCTTAGCCCCTGCTGTGGCGCGAAACTGGACAAAGGAAAGGGGAGGGACCACTCCCCTGACCTGCACCTCCCCTGGGAGGTGTCCAGAGCTCCTCCAGTGTGCTCCAGACCTCTGCCATCTTGGAAACAGAGGTGCTGCTGGCACACTGGACTGCTCTGAGTGGCCAGTGCCACCAGGTGACGTCAGAGACTCCTTGTGATAGGCTCCTTCAGGTGTTGCTAGCCTATCCTCTCTCCTAGGTAGTCAAACCCTCTTTTCTGGCTATTTAGGGTCTCTGTCTCTGGGGAAACTTCAGATAACGAATGCATGAGCTCAGCTGAGTTCCTCTGCATCTCTCTCTTCACCTTCTGATAAGGAATCGACTGCTGACCGCGCTGGAAGCCTGCAAAACTGCAACATAGTAGCAAAGACGACTACTGCAACTCTGTAACGCTGATCCTGCCGCCTTCTCGACTGTTTTCCTGCTTGTGCATGCTGTGGGGGTAGTCTGCCTCCTCTCTGCACCAGAAGCTCCGAAGAAATCTCCCGTGGGTCGACGGAATCTTCCCCCTGCAACCGCAGGCACCAAAAAGCTGCATTACCGGTCCCTTGGGTCTCCTCTCAGCACGACGAGCGAGGTCCCTCGAATCCAGCGACTCTGTCCAAGTGTCCCCCACAGTCCAGTGACTCTTCAGTCCAAGTTTGGTGGAGGTAAGTCCTTGCCTCACCTCGCTGGGCTGCATTGCTGGGAACCGCAACTTTGCAGCTACTCCGGCCCCTGTGCACTTCCGGTGGAAATCCTTTGTGCACAGCCAAGCCTGGGTCCACGGCACTCTAACCTGCATTGCACGACTTTCTAAGTTGGTCTCCGGCGACGTGGGACTCCTTTGTGCAACTTCGGCGAGCACCGTTTCACGCATCCTCGTAGTGCCTGTTTCTGGCACTTCTCCGGGTGCTACCGGCTTCAGAGAGGGCTCCTTGTCTTGCTCGACGTCCCCTCTCTCTGCTGGTCCAATTTGCGACCTCCTGGTCCCTCCTGGGCCTCAGCAGCGTCCAAAAACGCTAACCGCACGATTTGCAGCTAGCAAGGCTTGTTGGCGTTCTTTCGGCGGGAAAACACTTCTGCACGACTCTCCACGGCGAGAGGGATCCGTCCACCAAAGGGGAAGTCTCTAACCCTTTTCGTTCCTGCAGAAACCACAGCTTCTTCTGTCCAGTAGAAGCTTCTTTGCACCCGCAGCTGGCATTTCCTGGGCATTTGCCCATCTCCGACTTGCTTGTGACTTTTGGACTTGGTCCCCTTGTTCCACAGGTACCCTAGATTGGAAATCCACAGTTGTTGGATTGCTGGTTTGTGTCTTTCCTGCATTATTCCTCTAACACGACTTCTTTGTCCTTAGGGGAACTTTAGTGCACTTTGCACTCACTTTTCAGGGTCTTGGGAAGGGTTATTTTTCTAACTCTCACTATTTTCTAATAGTCCCAGCGACCCTCTACATGGTCACATAGGTTTGGGGTCCATTCGTGGTTCGCATTCCACTTTTGGAGTATATGGTTTGTGTTGCCCCTATCCCTATGTTTCCCCATTGCATCCTATTGTAACTATACATTGTTTGCACTGTTTTCTAAGACTATACTGCATATTTTTGCTATTGTGTATATATATCTTGTGTATATTTCCTATCCTCTCACTGAGGGTACACTCTAAGATACTTTGGCATATTGTCATAAAAATAAAGTACCTTTATTTTTAGTATAACTGTGTATTGTGTTTTCTTATGATATTGTGCATATGACACTAAGTGGTACTGTAGTAGCTTCACACGTCTCCTAGTTCAGCCTAAGCTGCTCTGCTAAGCTACCATTATCTATCAGCCTAAGCTGCTAGACACCCTATACACTAATAAGGGATAACTGGGCCTGGTGCAAGGTGCAAGTACCCCTTGGTACTCACCACAAGCCAGTCCAGCCTCCTACATACCTTAATATGCCTCACTCCACTCCAATCAACCTCAATCCACCCCAGTTCACTCCAATTTGCCCCAATCTACCTCAGTCCACTCCAGTTCTTCTCCACCCTACTCCTGTCTACCCCGCCCCACCTCTCCCCAATCCACCCCATTCCAATCTACCCCACCTCACTCTACCCTGCTCCACTCTACCCAAATTTATACTGCTCTACTTCACTCTACCCCAATCTACCCTACTCCACTCCAATCCACCACACTCCACGCAACTCCAACCTACCCTGCTTCACTCCAATGTATCCCATTCCATTCTGTACCACTGCACACCAATCTATCTACTCTACCCCAATCTACCCCAACCCACCCTAATCCACCACATTCCACCCAAATAGACATTACTCCACTCCCCTCCGCTGTACCCTAATCTACACCACTCCACTCCAGTATACCCTATTCCACGCCACTCCAGTCTACTCCACTCCAATCTACCCCAGTCCACTCCAATATACCTGACTGCACACCAATATACCCCACACCACTCCAATCTATCCCACTCTATCATTCCCTACTCTATTCTACGCCAGTTTACCCAATGTACCGAATCCACTCCAGTCCACCCCACACCACTCCAATTTACCCCACTCACCTCCAATCGACCATGTCTACCCCACTCCAACAATCCAATCCATTTTATTGCATTCCACTCCACCCTGATCTACCCACTCCGCTTCACTCTAATCTATTCCAATCTACCTGACTCCACTCTACCCAAATCTACCCCACTCCACTTCAGTCTCTCCCAATCTACCCCATTCCACTGTACGCCACTCCAATCCAATCTACCACACTCCAACCAAGTCCAATCTACCCTGCTTCACTTCAATTTACCCCATTCCATTCCATTCTATGCCACTGCACACATTCTACCCCAATCTACCCACTCCACCTCAATCTACACCAACCCACCCTAATCCAAAACATGCCACATAAATACGCCTCATTCCACTTCTCTCTGCTCCACTCCAGTCTACCCCACTCCAGTCTACTCCAGTCTACCCTACTCCACGCCGTTCCAATCTAACCCACTCCACTCCCATATACCAGACCGCACACCAAAATATCCCACACCATTCCAATCTACTCCACTTTATCACACTCACTCCAATCTACCCCACTCCACTCCAATTTATGCCACTCACCTCCAGTCTACCCCATTTGCCCTCTCCACCGTAACTACTCCACCCTACTCCGTTTACCCCAATCTACCACATGCCACTCCACTCTGATCTACCCCCTCCACTCTAATCTATCCCAATCTACCCCACTCCACTCTACCCAATCTACCCCACTCCAGTCCACTCTACTCAATCTACATCACTCTGCTCCAATGCACCCACTCCACACCAATATACCCCACTCTACTCTACCACAATATACCACAATCTACCACAATCTACTCATCCCACTCCAATCTACCCCACTCCAGTCCAATGCATCCACCCCAATCTATCCTGATCCACCTGAATGTCCCAATGCACCCTACTATACCCGACTCCGCCTAAATCAACCCTATTCAAACCTACCACACCCCACTCTCCCAACTTTATTCTATCCCAATGTACCACCTTCCTTTGCAATCAATCCCAATCTACTCCAACCCACCCCACTCCAATCTATCCTTCTCCACTTCACTCTACCCCAGTCTAACCTCCTCCACTCTGTCTAACCAACTTCACTTCACTCCAATCTACCTCACTCTACTCCAATTTATCCCACTTCATGCCACTCCAATCTACCCCACTCCAGCCTACCCCATTCCACTCCAATCTGCACCACTGCACCCCAACCTATCCCATACCACCCCAGCCATCCCTAGTCTTCCCCAGTCCACCAGATTCCACCCCAATCCACCATGCTTCATTCCAATCTAACCCACTCCACTTCACTGTGCTCCACCCCAATCTACCCCACTCCAATCAAATCTACCCTCGTCCACACCAATCGAATCAACTCCAATCTAACCACTCTATCACACTCCACTCCAGTCTACACCAATGTTCCCAATTCTCTCCACTCTTATCTACCTCACACCTCTCCAATCTTACCCACTCCACTCCAATTTAACTCCATCCATCACATTCCACTAAAATCTACCCCACTCCACTCCAGTCCACCCCACTCCACTCTACTCTATTCTACCTCACTCCACTTCACTCCAGACTACCCTACTACATTTTACTCCAATATACCCGCTACACTTGACTCTAATCTACCCCAGTCTACACCACTCCACATCAATTTACCTCAATCTATCCCACTCCACTCCAATCCACCTCAATCTACCTCATTCTTCTCCACTACACTCCCTCTACCCAATCCACCCCACTCCACTCCAATCTACCCACTCCAGTCAGCTCTGATATATTCCATTCTACCCCAGTCCACTCCACTCTAATTCGACCCCACTCCACTCCAATCTACCCTACTCTACTTCAATCTACCCCATCTAACCCACTCCACCTTAATATGCCCCACTCTACTTCAATCTACCACACTATAATCCACTCTGTTCTACTACACTACACTCCAATCTACTCCACTCCACTGAACTCCATTCCACTCCAGTCCCCTCCAATATACCCCAAACTACCCCACTCTATTCTACTCCATTCTACTACACTCCAATCCAGCTTAATACACCCCAGTCTATTCCACCCCATTCCACTCCAATGTATCCACATCCATCCTAATCCACTCTAGTCTACCCCATGCCACTCCACCCCACTCCACTCTTATCTACTTAAATCTACCCCACTCCAATCTACCCCACTCCATCCCAATCTGCCCACTTCCCCAATCTACCTTACTCCACTGCAGTCTACTTCACTCTATCAAAATCTACTCCACTCCAATCCAAGCTAACCCACCCCACTACACCGGATCTACCCACTCCACTTCACTTTACTCCACTCTACTCCACTCCAATCTAGCCTAATGTACCCTACTGTACCCTAATCTAATCCACCCCATTCTACTCAAATCTATCCCAATCAATCCTGCTCCACTGGGGTACCGCAATCTACCGCACTCCAATCTACTGCACTCCATTCCACTCCAATCTACCCTACTTCACCCCAAACTATCCCACTTCACCCTAATCTACCTCACTCTACTGCAATGTACCCCACTCTACCACAATCTTCCCCAATGCACCCTAATCCCCCACACTCCACCCAAATCCAACCCACTCTACTCCAATCTACTCAATGCCACTCCCTTCTGCTAAACCCCATCCTACACCACCCCACTCCAGTCTATCCAACCCCACACCACTCTAAACAACCCCAGTCTACCCTACTCCACTCCATTCCAATATAACTGACTGCACCCCATTCTACCCCACTGCAATCTATTTCAATCTAGCCCACTCCATTCCACTCTACGGCAATCAGCACCAATCTACCCCATTCCACTCCACTTTGACCAATCTACACCACTACACTAAACTCTACCGCACTCAGTCCAAACTAACTTATTTCCACTTCAATCTACCACAATTTAACCACTCCAATCTAATCTACCACAATTCAGTGCAATCTACCTCACTCCACCCCATTTCAATCTATCTCATCCCACTCCATTCTATCCCAATCTAGCCCACTCCACTCCAATCTAGCCCAATATACTCCAATCTACCCCAATCCAGGCCAATGTAGTCCAATCTACCCCACTTCATGCCACTCCGATCTACTCCACGTTACCCCACTTCAATCAACCCTATTGTACCCCAATCAACCCCACACTACCCAATCTACCCTATCTACCCCAGCCTACCCCAATTCACCACATTCCACCCCAGTCCACTCTACTGCACTCCGATCTACCCCACTCCACTCCGCTCCACCCCAATCTACCCCACTCCACTCCAATCTACTAAACTCCACTCTACCCCAATCCACCCCATTCACTCCACTCCAATTTACCCTGCTTCACTCCACTCCAATTTACCCCATTCAACTCCAACCTATTCCACTCCAATCTACCTACTCCAATCCACTCCACCTACCCCACTTTACTCCACACCAATGTAGCCCAATCTATCACACTCCAATTTACCCTAATCTATCCCACTCCAATCTACCCCACTCTACTCCACCAAAATATATCCCACTGCACTCCAATCTACCCCATTCCACCCCAATCTACCGTGCTCCAGTCCAATCTATTCCAATTCTACCCCACTCCACGCCAATCTACCCCACTCCACTCCAGTCTACCTCACTCTATTCCATTTCAATCCAATCCACCCCGCTCCATGCCAATCCAATCTGCTCCACTCCTCTCCAATCTACCCCAATCTACCTCATTCAACTCCAGTCTAACCCAATCTACCCACTGCACTGCAATCTACCAGGCTCCAATCCACCAACTCCAATTCACCCCACTCCCCACTCTAATCTACTCCGCTACAATCTACTCCACTCTACTCCACCCCACTCTATCGCACCCCACTCCAGTGACCCTAATCTACCCAACTCTACCCAAATCCACTCCAATCTACCCCACTCACCTCCAATCTATCCCACACCACTCCAATCTACCACACTCTACCCACTCCAATCTACTCCACTCAGCTACAATCTATCCCAGTCTACCCAACTCCATTATACCTCACTCTACCCCAGTCTATCCCACTCCATTCTACCCCACCGTACCCCAATGTACCCCACTACATTCTACCCCACTCTACTCTAGTCCACTCTATCCCAATCTACTCCACTCCTGTTTATCCCTGTAGGAAAGTACCATCTTGCCTGGCATGTTACCCCCATTTTTCACTGTATATATGTTGTTTTAGTTGTATGTGTCACTGGGACCCTGTTCACCAGGGCCCCAGTGCTCATAAGTGTGCCTGAATATGTTACCTGTGTAGTGACTAACTGTCTCACTGAGGCTCTGCTAATCAGAACATCAGTGGTTATGCTCTCTCATTTCTTTCAAATTGTCACTAACAGGCTAGTGACCAATTTTACCAATTTACATTGGCTTACTGGAACACCCTTATAATTCCCTAGTATATGGTACTGAGGTACCCAGGGTATTGGGGTTCCAGGAGATCCCTATGGGCTGCAGCATTTCCTTTGCCACCCATAGGGAGCTCTGACAATTCTTACACAGGCCTGCCACTGCAGCCTGAGTGAAATAACGTCCATGTTATTTCACAGCCATTTTACACTGCACTTAAGTAACTTATAAGTCACCTATATGTCTAACCTTTACCTGGTAAAGGTTAGGTGCAAAGTTACTTAGTGTGAGGGCACCCTGGCACTAGCCAAGGTGCCCCCACATTGTTCAGGGCCAATTCCCCGGACTTTGTGAGTGCGGGGACACCATTACACGCGTGCACTACATATAGGTCACTACCTATATGTAGCTTCACAATGGTAACTCCGAATATGGCCATGTAACATGTCTATGATCATGGAATTGTCCCCTCTATACCATCCTGGCATAGTTGGCACAATCCCATGATCCCAGTGGTCTGTAGCACAGACCCTGGTACTGCCAAACTGCTGCTGCTGCCAACCCCTCATACAGGCATCTGCCCTCCTGGGGTCCAGCCAGGCCTGGCCCAGGATGGCAGAACAAAGGACTTCCTCTGAGAGAGGGTGTTACACCCTCTCCCTTTGGAAAATGGTGTGAAGGCAGGGGAGGAGTAGCCTCCCCCAGCCTCTGGAAATGCTTTCTTGGGCACAGATGTGCCCAATTCTGCATAAGCCAGTCTACACCGGTTCAGGGGACCCCTTAGCCCTGCTCTGGCGCGAAACTGGACAAAGGAAAGGGGAGTGACCACTCCCCTGACCTGCACCTCCCCTGGGAGGTGTCCAGAGCTCCTCCAGTGTGCTCCAGACCTCTGCCATCTTGGAAACAGAGGTGCTGCTGGCACACTGGACTGCTCTGAGTGGCCAGTGCCACCAGGTGACGTCAGAGACTCCTTCTGATAGGCTCCTTCAGGTGTTGCTAGCCTATCCTCTCTCCTAGGTAGCCAAACCTGGCTATTTAGGGTCTCTGTCTCTGGGGAAACTTTAGATAACGAATGCAAGAGCTCATCCGAGTTCCTCTGCATCTCTCTCTTCACCTTCTGCCAAGGAATCGACTGCTGACCGCGCTGGAAGCCTGCAAAACTGCAACATAGTAGCAAAGACGACTACTGCAACTCTGTAACGCTGATCCTGCCGCCTTCTCGACTGTTTTCCTGGTGGTGCATGCTGTGGGGGTAGTCTGCCTCCTCTCTGCACTAGAAGCTCCGAAGAAATCTCCTGTGGGTCGACGGAATCTTCCCCCTGCAACCGCAGGCACCAAAAAGCTGCATTACCGGTCCCTTGGGTCTCCTCTCAGCATGACGAGCGAGGTCCCTCGAATCCAGCAACTCTGTCCAAGTGACTCCCACAGTCCAGTGACTCTTCAGTCCAAGTTTGGTGGAGGTAAGTCCTTGCCTCACCTCGCTAGACTTCATTGCTGGGAACCGCGACTTTTGCAGCTACTCCGGCCCCTGTGCACTTCCGGCGGAAATCCTTTGTGCACAGCCAAGCCTGGGTCCACGGCACTCTAACCTGCATTGCACGACTTTCTAAGTTGGTCTCCGGCGACGTGGGACTCCTTTGTGTAACTTCGGGTGAGCACCGTTTCACGCATCCTCGTAGTGCCTGTTTCTGGCACTTCTCCGGGTGCTACCTGCTGCTAACAGGGCTCCTTGTCTTGTTCGACGTCCCCTCTATCTCCTGGTCCAATTTACGACCTCCTGGTCCCTCCTGGGCCACAGCAGCATCCAAAAACGCTAACCGCACGATTTGCAGCTAGCAAGGCTTGTTGGCGTTCTTTCGGCGGGAAAACACTTCTGCACGACTCTCCACGGCGAGAGGGATCCGTCCACCAAAGGGGAAGTCTCTAGCCCTTTTCGTTCCTGCAGAAACCTCTGCTTCTTCTGTCAAGTAGAAGCTTCTTTGCACCCACAGCTGGCATTTCCTGGGCATATGCCCATCTCCGACTTGCTTGTGACTTTTGGACTTGGTCCCCTTGTTCCACAGGTACCCTAGATTGGAAATCCATCGTTGTTGCATTGTTGGTTTGTGTCTTTCCTGCATTATTCCTCTATCACGACTTCTTTGTCTTTTGGGGAACTTTAGTGCACTTTGCACTCACTTTTCAGGGTCTTGGGGAGGGTTATTTTTCTAACTCTCACTATTTTCTAATAGTCCCAGCGACCCTCTACAAGGTCACATAGGTTTGGGGTCCATTCGTGGTTCGCATTCCACTTTTGGAGTATATGGTTTGTGTTGCCCCTATCCCTATGTGTCCCCATTGCATCCTATTGTAACTATACATTGTTTGCACTGTTTTCTAAGACTATACTGCATATTTTTGCTATTGTGTATATATATCTTGTGTATATTTCCTATCCTCTCACTGAGGGTACACTCTAAGATACTTTGGCATATTGTCATAAAAATAAAGTACCTTTATTTTTAGTATAACTGTGTATTATGTTTTCTTATGATATTGTGCATATGACACTAAGTGGTACTGTAGTAGCTTCACACGTCTCCTAGTTCAGCCTAAGCTGCTCTGCTAAGCTACCATTATCTATCAGCCTAAGCTGCTAGACACCCTATACACTAATAAGGGATAACTGGGCCTGGTGCAAGGTGCAAGTACCCCTTGGTACTCACTACAAGCCAGTCCAGCCTCCTACATTGGTTGTGCAGCGGTGGGATAAGTGCTTTGAGACTACTTACCACCCTTGTCATTGTACTTTTCATAAGAGAAAAATATACAAAACAAGTTCAGTGTATATACACATAGCCAAAAAGTTTTGCATTTCCTCTTTTCACTCTTTTCTAAGTGCTGAAAAGTACTTCTAACTTTCTAAAAAGTTCTAAAAAGTTTTTAAAGTTTTTTTTCTGTCTTTCTAAAAGTTCTGAAAACTTTTTTCTCTTTTTCTATCACTTTAACTCTCTCTAAAAAATGTCTGGCACAGGCCAAAATGTTGATCTGTCCAAACTTGCATATGACCACCTTAGCTGGAAAGGAGCAAGGAGTCTCTGTGTAGAGAGAGGTTTGAGTGTAGGGAAGAATCCTTCCTTGGAACTGTTACTTAACATGCTTAGAGAACAGGATAAGGCTAGAAGTGCCCCATCTGTAGAAAAAATAGCTAATGGTTCCCAATCTGATCCAGGGACTCCCCCAGGAAAAGATTCAGGAAAGAAACTTCCAAGCCTGCCCATTACTAGACAGTCTAGCATAGTTGGTACTGATGTTGAGTCACACCATACAGATAGTGTTGTCTCACATCATAGCAAGAGCATTCATTCTCATCACAGTAGAAATGATGTTTCTGTCAGCCAAGCTGTTAGGGTGTCCTCTGTAATGGACAGGTCTCCTTCTGTCCATTCTCACCATACTTCTGTTTCAAGGCATGTCCCTCCCACCCACCCTGATGACAGATTGTTAGAAAGGGAGCTCAATAGATTGAGAGTGGAACAAACCAGACTGAAGCTCAAGAAGCAACAGCTGGATTTGGATAGACAGACTTTAGAAGTAGAGAAGGAGAGACAGAAACTGGGTTTAGAAACCCATGGTGGCAGCAGCAGTATTCCCCATAGTCATCCTGCAAAAGAGCATGATTCCAGGAATCTGCATAAGATAGGGGGATGACATTAACAAGTGGTTTGCTGCACTTGAGAGGGCCTGTGTTGTACAGGATGTCCCTCAAAGGCAGTGGGCTGCTATCCTATGGCTATCATTTAGTGGAATAGGCTCCTTACTGTGAAAGAAAGTGATGCCAATAATTTTACAGTTCTTAAGAATGCACTCCTGGATGGTTATGGCTTAACCACTGAACAGTACAGGATAAAGTTCAGAGAGACCAAAAAGGAGTCTTCACAAGACTGGGTTGATTTCATTGACCATTCAGTGAAGGCCTTGGAGGGGTGGTTACATGGCAGTAAAGTTACTGATTATGACAGCCTGTATAACTTGATCCTGAGAGAGCATATTCTTAATAATTCTGTGTCTGATTTGTTGTACCAGTACTTGGTGGACTCTGATCTGACCTCTCCCCAAGAATTGGGAAAGAAGGCAGACAAATGGGTCAGAACAAGGGTGAACAGAAAAGTTCATACAGGGGGTGACAAAGATGGCAACAAAAAGAAGGATGGTAAGTCTTCTGACAAGGGTGGGGACAAATCAAAAAATGAGTCTTCATCAGGCCCACAAAAACACTCTGGTGGGGGTGGTGGGTCCAAATCCTCCTTTAATCAAAACAAAGAAAAGAAACCATGGTGCTATTTATGTAAAGTAAAAGGCCATTGGACAACAGATCCCAGTTGTCCAAAGAAAAGCACCAAGCCTCCTACCACTACAACCCCTACTGCTACACCTAGTGTCCCTACTAATAGCAGTGGTGGTGGGAGCAAACCTACTAATAGCCAATCCAAGGGAGTAGCTGGGCTCACTATTGGTAACTTAGTTGGGGTTGGCCTTGTTAGGGAGGCCACAGAGGCTGTGTTAGTCTCTGAGGGGGCTATTGATTTAGCCACCTTAGTTGCTTGTCCCCTTAATATGGATAAGTACAAGCAGCTACCCCTAATAAATGGTGTTGAGGTTCAGGCCTACAGGGACACTGGAGGCAGTGTGACTATGGTCATAGAGAAACTGGTCCACCCTGAACAACAGCTACTTGGTCACCAGTACCAAGTAACCGATGCTCACAACAACACACTTAGCCACCCCATGGCTGTTGTTAATCTCAACTGGGGGGGGGTTACTGGTCCAAAGAAAGTTGTGGTAGCCACAGATTTACCTGTAGACTGTCTGCTAGGAAATGATTTGGAGACATCAGCTTGGTCAGATGTGGAGTTGGAGGCCCATGCAGCAATGCTGGGCATCCCAGGGCATATTTTTGCTTTAACCAGGGCTCAGGCCAAAAAGCAAAAAGGACAGAGAAGCTTGGATCCTGGAACAATGGACCAAGTGCTCCCTAAAGCTAGGGCTAGTAGAAGCAAACCACTTCCTACTATCCCTCCCTCTACAGTGGATTCAACTTCTGAGGAAGAAGAATTCCCTCCCTGTGCAGAACCTACACCAGAGGAGCTTGAAGCAGACACTGCTGAGCTTTTGGGTGAAGGGGGGCCTGCCAGGGAGGAGCTGAGTGTGGCACAGCAAACCTGTCCCACATTAGAGGGTCTAAGACAGCAAGCTGTCAAACAGGCTAATGGGGATGTCAGTGACTCTCACAGAGTTTACTGGGAGGACAACCTCTTGTACACTGAGCATAGGGATCCTAAACCTGGAGCTGCCAGGAGATTAGTGATTCCTCAGGAGTACAGAAAGTTCCTCCTAACTCTTGCCCACAACATTCCCCTAGCTGGGCATCTAGGACAAATGAAAACTTGGGACAGGCTTGTTCCCTTGTTTCATTGGCCTAGGATGTCTGAGGACACAAAAGAATTGTGTAAGTCCTGTGAAACCTGTCAAGCCAGTGGCAAGACAGGTGGCACCCCAAAGGCACCCCTTATCCCACTGCCTGTGGTTGGGGTTCCCTTTGAAAGGGTAGGGGTTGACATAGTAGGCCCCCTTGACCCTCCTACTGCTTCAGGCAATAGGTTTATCTTTGTGGTAGTGGACCATGCCACAAGATATCCTGAAGCTATTCCTTTAAGGACCACAACAGCTCCTGCAGTGGCAAAGGCCCTCCTGGGAATATTTTCCAGGGTGGGCTTCCCAAAGGAAGTAGTATCAGACAGGGGAAGCAATTTCATGTCTGCATACTTAAAGGCCATGTGGAAGGAGTGTGGTGTAACTTACAAGTTCACTACACCCTATCATCCACAAACAAATGGACTGGTGGAGAGATTTAACAAAACTCTCAAAGGCATGATTATGGGTCTCCCTGAAAAACTCCGCAGGAGATGGGATATCCTTCTACCATGCCTCCTTTTTGCCTACAGGGAGGTACCCCAGAAAGGAGTGGGCTTCAGCCCCTTTGAACTTCTTTTTGGACACCCTGTTAGGGGTCCACTCACACTTGTAAAGGAGGGTTGGGAACAACCTTTAAAAGCTCCTAAGCAAGATATTGTGGACTATGTACTTGGCCTCAGATCAAGGATGGCTGAGTATATGAAAAAGGCCAGCAAAAACCTTCAGGCCAGCCAAGAGCTCCAGAAGCAATGGCATGATCAGAAGGCTGTTTTGGTTCAGTACCAACCAGGGCAGAAAGTGTGGGTCTTGGAGCCTGTGGCCCCAAGAGCACTCTAAGATAAATGGAGTGGTCCCCACACAATTGTTGAAAAAAAGGGAGAAGTCACCTATTTAGTTGACTTAGGCACTGCCAGGAGTCCCCTTAGGGTGCTCCATGTCAACCGCCTGAAACCCTACTATGACAGGGCTGATCTCACCCTGCTCATGGCAACTGATGAGGGACAGGAAGAAGACAGTGATCCTCTACCTGATCTCTTCTCTTCCACAGAACAAGATGCTCTTGTGGAAGGTGTAGTTTTGGCTGATTGTCTTACTGCTGAGCAGAAAGACCATTGCATAAACCTCCTAGATCAATTCTCTGAACTCTTCTCTACTGTGCCAGGTACCACTTCTTGGTGTGAGCACACTATAGATACTGGAGACAGTTTACCTGTCAAAAGTAAGATCTATAGGCAGCCTGACCATGTCAGGGACTGCATAAAGCAAGAGGTACAGAAAATGTTAGAACTAGGAGTGGTTGAGCACTCTGAAAGTCCATGGGCTTCTCCTGTGGTACTTGTACCAAAACCCCATTCCAAAGATGGAAAGAAGGAAATGCGGTTTTGTGTAGACTATAGAGGTCTCAACCTGGTAACCAAAACTGATGCTCACCCTATACCCAGGGCAGATGAGCTCATAGATACACTGGCATCTGCCAAGTATCTAAGCACTTTTGATTTGACTGCAGGGTATTGGCAGATCAAATTGTCAGAAGATGCTAAACCTAAAACTGCATTTTCAACCATTGGAGGCCATTACCAGTTTACTGTAATGCCTTTTGGTTTGAAAAATGCACCTGCCACTTTTCAAAGGTTGGTGAACACAGTCCTGCAAGGGCTGGAGGCTTTCAGTGCAGCATATTTGGACGATATAGCTGTCTTTAGCTCCAGCTGGGATGATCACCTGGTCCACCTATGGAAAGTTTTGGAGGCTCTGCAAAAGGCAGGCCTCACTATCAAGGCCTCAAAGTGCCAGATAGGGCAGGGGAAGGTGGTTTATCTGGGACACCTTGTTGGTGGGGAACAGACTGCACCACTACAGGGGAAAATCCAAACAATTATTGATTGGGTTCCCCCTACCACTCAGACTCAGGTGAGAGCCTTCCTAGGCCTCACTGGGTATTACAGGAGGTTCATTAAGAACTATGGCTCCATTGCAGCCCCTCTTAATGACCTCACATCCAAGAAAATGCCTAAAAAGGTATTATGGACAGAAAACTGTCAGAAAGCTTTTGAGGAGCTGAAGCAGGCCATGTGCTCTGCACCTGTCCTGAAAAGCCCTTGTTACTCTAAAAAAATCTATGTCCAAACTGATGCATCTGAATTAAGAGTAGGGGCAGTCCTATCACAACTTAATTCTGAGGGCCAGGATCAACCTGTTGCTTTTATTAGTAGGAGGTTGACCCCTAGAGAAAAGCGTTGGTCTGCCATTGAGAGGGAGGCCTTTGCTGTGGTCTGGACACTGAAGAAGTTGAGGCCATACCTGTTTGGCACTCACTTCATTGTTCAGACAGACCACAAACCTCTACTTTGGCTAAAACAAATGAAAGGTGAAAATCCTAAATTGTTGAGGTGGTCCATATCCCTACAGGGAATGGACTATACAGTGGAACATAGACCTGGGAGTAGCCACTCCAATGCAGATGGACTCTCCAGATATTTCCACTTAGACAATGAAGACTCATCAGGTCATGGCTAGTCTTATTGTCCTTCGTTTGGGGGGGGGTTGTGTAGGAAAGTACCATCTTGCCTGGCATGTTACCCCCATTTTTCACTGTATATATGTTGTTTTAGTTGTATGTGTCACTGGGACCCTGTTCACCAGGGCCCCAGTGCTCATAAGTGTGCCTGAATGTGTTACCTGTGTAGTGACTAACTGTCTCACTGAGGCTCTGCTAATCAGAACCTCAGTGGTTATGCTCTCTCATTTCTTTCAAATTGTCACTAACAGGCTAGTGACCAATTTTACCAATTTACATTGGCTTACTGGAACACCCTTATAATTCCCTAGTATATTGTACTGAGGTACCCAGGGTATTGGGGTTCCAGGAGATCCCTATGGGCTGCAGCATTTCTTTTGCCACCCATAGGGAGCTCTGACAATTCTTACACAGGCCTGCCACTGCAGCCTGAGTGAAATAACGTCCACGTTATTTCACAGCCATTTTACACTGCACTTAAGTAACTTATAAGTCACCTATATGTCTAACCTTTACCTGGTAAAGGTTAGGTGCAAAGTTACTTAGTGTGAGGGCACCCTGGCACTAGCCAAGGTGCCCCCACATTGTTCAGGGCCAATTCCCCAGACTTTGTGAGTGCGGGGACACCATTACACGCGTGCACTACATATAGGTCACTACCTATATGTAGCTTCACAATGGTAACTCCGAATATGGCCATGTAACATGTCTATGATCATGGAATTGTCCCCTCTATACCATCCTGGCATAGTTGGCACAATCCCATGATCCCAGTGGTCTGTAGCACAGACCCTGGTACTGCCAAACTGCTGCTGCTGCCAACCCCTCATACAGGCATCTGCCCTCCTGGGGTCCAGCCAGGCCTGGCCCAGGATGGCAGAACAAAGGACTTCCTCTGAGAGAGGGTGTTACACCCTCTCCCTTTGGAAAATGGTGTGAAGGCAGGGGAGGAGTAGCCTCCCCCAGCCTCTGGAAATGCTTTCTTGGGCACAGATGTGCCCAATTCTGCATAAGCCAGTCTACACCGGTTCAGGGGACCCCTTAGCCCTGCTCTGGCGCGAAACTGGACAAAGGAAAGGGGAGTGACCACTCCCCTGACCTGCACCTCCCCTGGGAGGTGTCCAGAGCTCCTCCAGTGTGCTCCAGACCTCTGCCATCTTGGAAACAGAGGTGCTGCTGGCACACTGGACTGCTCTGAGTGGCCAGTGCCACCAGGTGACGTCAGAGACTCCTTCTGATAGGCTCCTTCAGGTGTTGCTAGCCTATCCTCTCTCCTAGGTAGCCAAACCCTCTTTTCTGGCTATTTAGGGTCTCTGTCTCTGGGGAAACTTTAGATAACGAATGCAAGAGCTCATCCGAGTTCCTCTGCATCTCTCTCTTCACCTTCTGCCAAGGAATCGACTGCTGACCGCGCTGGAAGCCTGCAAAACTGCAACATAGTAGCAAAGACGACTACTGCAACTCTGTAACGCTGATCCTGCCGCCTTCTCGACTGTTTTCCTGGTGGTGCATGCTGTGGGGGTAGTCTGCCTCCTCTCTGCACTAGAAGCTCCGAAGAAATCTCCCGTGGGTCGACGGAATCTTCCCCCTGCAACCGCAGGCACCAAAAAGCTGCATTACCGGTCCCTTGGGTCTCCTCTCAGCACGACGAGCGAGGTCCCTCGAATCCAGCAACTCTGTCCAAGTGACTCCCACAGTCCAGTGACTCTTCAGTCCAAGTTTGGTGGAGGTAAGTCCTTGCCTCACCTCGCTAGACTGCATTGCTGGGAACCGCGACTTTTGCAGCTACTCCGGCCCCTGTGCACTTCCGGCGGAAATCCTTTGTGCACAGCCAAGCCTGGGTCCACGGCACTCTAACCTGCATTGCACGACTTTCTAAGTTGGTCTCCGGCGACGTGGGACTCCTTTGTGTAACTTCGGGTGAGCACCGTTTCACGCATCCTCGTAGTACCTGTTTCTGGCACTTCTCCGGGTGCTACCTGCTGCTAAGAGGGCTCCTTGTCTTGCTCAACATCCCCTCTATCTCCTGGTCCAATTTACGACCTCCTGGTCCCTCCTGGGCCACAGCAGCATCCAAAAACGCTAACCGCACGATTTGCAGCTAGCAAGGCTTGTTGGCGTTCTTTCGGCGGGAAAACACTTCTGCACGACTCTCCACGGCGAGAGGGATCCGTCCACCAAAGGGGAAGTCTCTAGCCCTTTTCGTTCCTGCAGAAACCTCTGCTTCTTCTGTCCAGTAGAAGCTTCTTTGCACCCACAGCTGGAATTTCCTGGGCATATGCCCATCTCCGACTTGCTTGTGACTTTTGGACTTGGTCCCCTTGTTCCACAGGTACCCTAGATTGGAAATCCATCGTTGTTGCATTGTTGGTTTGTGTCTTTCCTGCATTATTCCTCTATCACGACTTCTTTGTCTTTTGTCGAACTTTAGTGCACTTTGCACTCACTTTTCAGGGTCTTGGGGAGGGTTATTTTTCTAACTCTCACTATTTTCTAATAGTCCCAGCGACCCTCTACAAGGTCACATAGGTTTGGGGTCCATTCGTGGTTCGCATTCCACTTTTGGAGTATATGGTTTGTGTTGCCCCTATCCCTATGTGTCCCCATTGCATCCTATTGTAACTATACATTGTTTGCACTGTTTTCTAAGACTATACTGCATATTTTTGCTATTGTGTAAATATATCTTGTGTATATTTCCTATCCTCTCACTGAGGGTACACTCTAAGATACTTTGGCATATTGTCATAAAAATAAAGTACCTTTATTTTTAGTATAACTGTGTATTGTGTTTTCTTATGATATTGTGCATATGACACTAAGTGGTACTGTAGTAGCTTCACACGTCTCCTAGTTCAGCCTAAACTGCTCTGCTAAGCTACCATTATCTATCTGCCTAAGCTGCTAGACACCCTATACACTAATAAGGGATAACTGGGTCTGGTGCAAGGTGCAAGTACCCCTTGGTACTCACTACAAGCCAGTCCAGCCTCCTACAATCCCAATTTACCCCTCTCTGATGAACTCCAATCTACTCTACTCCAGTCTACCTCAAACTACCCCACTCCACTCCACCCCAATCTGCCCACTCCAATCTACCCGACTCCACTTCACTCTACCCCAATCTATGTCACTCCACTTTGCCCTTCCCCAATCAAACCTACTCCACTCCATTCCATGCTACTCTACCCCACCCCACTCCAATCTACCTGACTTCATGCCACTCCAATCTACCCCAATCAATCCCACTCTAATTTACCCCTCTCCACTCTAATCTACACCAACCCACTTTATCCCAATTCACCACATTTCACAACAATCTACTCTCCAATCTACCCTACTCCACTTTGCTCTACCCCAGTGTACCCCACGCCACCCCAATTTAGCCCACTCTAATCTATTCCATTCCAATCTACCCCACTCTCAATTACACTCCACTCCAGTCTATCCCATTGTACCAAATCAACTCTACTCCACTCCAATCTACCCCACTCTACTCTAGCCTACCCCACTCCACTCCAATCTACCCCACTCCACCCTATTCTTCCCCACTCCAATCCACTTCAATTTATCCCGCTCCACAGTAATCTACCTCAATCCATCCCTCTACACACCACTCTAATCTACCCTACAAGACTGCACTCTCATCTGCCCACTCCATTCGAATCTACCCCACTCCACTCTTCCCTAACCTTCCCCACTTCAATCCATCTACTCCATTCTACTCCAAACCACCCCAATCTACTGTACCCCACTTCCCTCCACTCCAATCTGTCCTAATATACCCCTCTACTCTAATCTATTCCATTTCACTCCAATCTTCTCCACTCCAATCGACCCCACTCCATTTCAATCTACCCCATCTATCCCACTCCACCCCAATCTACCCCATCCCACTGCACTCTATCACACTCAACTCCAATCTACCTAACTCCACGCCAGTCTACCCAAGTCTACCCCACTCCACTCCACTCTACCCCACACCACTCCACTCTACCCCAGTACATCCCACTCTGCTCCTATTCTACCCAATCTACCCCACTTCCCCACTCCAATATACCCCACTCAAATCTATTCCAATCTATTGCATTTTACTCCACTCAATACACCCCAATCTACTCCACTCAAAATCTATCACACTCCGCTCCCCCAATCTACCCCACTCCACTCCACCCAATCCACCCCAGTCTGCCTCAATCAACCCCACTTCACTCTACCCCACTCAACGCCTTCCCATTCTACTCCACTCCACCCCAATCTACCCCACTGCACTGCAGTCTACCCCACTCTATTTGAATATATGCCACTCTACTCCAATCCAATCTACCTCACTCCACTCTATGCCACTCTACCCACTACATTCCAATCTACCCCACTCATCCAGTCTATCCACTGCATTCCAAAATACCCCAATCTACCCCACTCCACTGCAGACTATCCCACTTTGCTCCCAATCGACCCCCATCTACCGTACTCTAATCCAATCTACAGCCCCAGCACTCCTCTTCAGTCTACCCCAGTCCACTCTAATTTACCGCAGTCCACTCTATTCTACCCCACTACACTGCACTCTACCCCACTACCCTCCAGTCTATCCAATTTCACTCACCCCAATATACCCCACTCAGCTCCACTAAAATTTACTCCAATCTACCCCACTCTACTCCACCTCACCTCACTTCACTCCACACCACCCCACTCCAGTCTACCCCATTCTACTCCAATCTACCCCACTCAACTCCAATGTACCTCACTCTACTCCAGTCCACAGCACTCTACCCCACTCTAATCTACCACACTCCACTCTACTGCAATCTATCCTGGCCTACGCCATGCCAATCTACCCCACTCTACCCCAATGTACCCTACTGCAGTATGCCCCACTCTACCCAACTCCTCTCTACCCCAAACTACCCCACCCCAATCTACACCAATATACCCTACTCCAGTCTACCCCAATCAACCCCACTCCAGTCTATCTCAATCTGCCCACTCCAATTTACCCCAAACTACCCAACTCCACCCCTCTCCAGCTCACTCTACCCCATTGCATACAACGCCACTAGATTTTAGCCAGGTCTGAACAGCAGCCACACTGGAGTACAACATGGCTAAAACACATTGCCAAAGGTAATAGCTCTTGCAAAGGCAAGGCCTATTGGCTTTTCAAGCTTCTTGTTTTTAGTGAGTGGATGAGAAAAAACTTTAATTTACAGAATTGTCAGACAAGATCTTTAAATGAGACCTTTCTTTCTCTGCACTAACTGCATGTGTGCAGCATACAGACTCTGTGCCAAAGTTGGGATTCTCCTGAGTATGGTAAAAAAAGCTCTCATATGCTTGGCACACAACAGGCTAGGCTCTTAGGGCCTGAATTAGATCTTGGCAGACGAGTTACTCCATCACAACTGTGACGATATCCCATCCGCCAATATCTAAATCCCATAGGATATAATGGGATTTAGATATTTGTGGACAGGGTATCCATCGCCAATGTGACGGAGTAACTTGTACGCCAATATCTAAATCAGGCCCTTAATGTTTAAATGATGTGTACACTCCGAACCATGGGCCAGATGTAGCAAAGGATTTGCGCCTCGCAAACGGCGAAAATCGCCGTTTGCGAGGCGCAAATGCCTCTTTGCTATGCAGAAATGCATATTGCGAGTCGGGACCGACTCGCAATATGCATTTCAGAATCGCAAATAGGAAGGGGTGTTCCCTTCCTATTTGCGATTCCGAGTGGAATGCAATACCATTTGCGACCGCATATGCGGTCGCAAAGGGTATCGCAGTTACCATCCACTTCAAATGGATGGGAACCCACTCGCAAATTGGAAGGGGTCCCCGCGGGACCCCTTCCAGTTTGTGAATGGACCCAAAACATTTGTTTCAGGGCAGGTAGTGGTCCAAGGGACCACTGCTTGCCCTGAAAAAAAAACGAAACTAAAGGTTTCGTTTTTTTTTTTAAGTGCAGCTCGTTTTCCTTTAAGGAAAACGGGCTACACTTAAAAAAAAAACTGCTTTATTGAAAGCAGTCACGAACATGGAGGTCTGCTGACAACAGCAGGCCTCCATGTTTGAGAGTGCCTAAACTCGCTATGGGCCGCAATTAGCGACCCACCTCATGAATATTCATGAGGTGGGTCATTGCGACCCCATAGCGAGTTGCAGACGGTGTCTGAGACACCGTTCTGCATACCAATTTGCGAGTTGCAAATTGCGAGTCGGAATGACTCGGAATTTGCAACTCGCAAATTGGATATTTCCTACATCTGGCCCCATATGTTTAAACTGTATGCTCCGTATACAGGGCACTACAGCTTACACTCTCTTCTTGCTTGCTATTTTAGGAAGACTTCTTCAACTATACTCCTAAAACCCCGAATAAAAAATTGACCTTGACATACTCTCTTTGCTCAAAGTGACTCTCTTCTTACCTTCCATCCTTCCTCTGCATACCTTCTGTTTCTGAATATAGCCGCCTCTCGGTCTCATGCCTGCCTGCCTTAATCCTTCTTCCTGTAATTATGCAACTGCCTGATACCTCATTTCAAACATCATAACCTCTCCTCTTTAAAGCCCTGTCCTTGTAATCTTACAATACCTAGGGCCAGATGTAGCAAACGTTTTGTGACTCGCAAACGGCAAAATTTGCCGTTTGCGAGTCGCAAAACGCGTATCCCAATGCAGAAATGCATTTTGCGAGTCGTTACCGACTCGCAAAATGCATTTCAGACTCGCAAATAGGAAGGGGTGTTCCCTTCCTATTTGCGAGTCGCATTGGGATGCAATACCATTTGCGACCGCATATGCGGTCGCAAATGGCATCGCAGTTACCATCCACTTCAAGTGGATGGTAACCCAATCGCAAATTGGAAGGGGTCCCCATGGGACCCCTTCCAGTTTGTGACTGGAGCCCAAAATATTTTTTCAGGGCAGGGAGTGGTCCTTGGGACCACTCCCTGCCCTGAAAAAAACCGAAACTAAAGGTTTCGGTTTTTTTTTAAGTGCAGCTCGTTTTCCCTTAGGGAAAACGGGCTACACTTCAAAAAAAAAAACTGCTTTATTTAAAAGCAGGTCGCTAACATGGAGGTCTGCTGACGTCAGCAGGCCTCCATGTTAGCGAGTGCCTATACTCGCAATGGGGCTGCAATTTGCGACCCACCTCATGAATATTCATGAGGTGGGTCATTGCGACCCCATTGCGAGTTGCAGTCGGTGTCTGAGACACCGTACTGCATAGCAATTTGCGACTTGCAAATTGCGAGTCGCAGGGACTCGCAATTTGCAAGTCGCAAATTGCTTTTTTCCTACATCTGGCCCCTAATGCCCACTGGCCTATCAATCTCACCAACCATTCACCTTTCAATGCAATAGCTCCCACTAATGATTGCACCTCCCTGGTATTAATATATCATAAAGTAAATGCGTGCAAATTGTCTTGAGAACACATGACTAATCGTGATAACCAAGACTAACCACTAACTTGAGTAAATGTATGCAATTTATCTTGAGAGCACATGACTACTCGTATTAACCAACGTTAACCACTAACCTTAGGTACCGGAGGGGCGAGCTACTCACCATAAAGCGCTTCAACGCCTCACCAGGGTTCGTAAGTGCTATATAAATATAATATTCGATGATGTGTCGTTTTCCTTGAAATATTTAGCACTTTTCGATGTCTGGTGCTCTTTTGTTCCTGCTGAACTATGAAGTCGTTTCTAGTGAAAGTATCACCTAATTATGTGACTCTCATTCTGTAATGAGGTGCTGCTTTTTCAGGAAATAAATACAGACCTACACAAAACGATGGCTTCCCTGAGAGATCCGTTTCCAAGATGGTCTTACACCTCACGGGAACCGGGTGAATGGACCCCATTGGGATGGGGTGGGCACCGGGACGCACGGGCAGGTCGGAATGTTCTGGATTTAGGGGAATGTTCTAGAAGGGCTGAAATGCTGTGGACTTGTCGGAATATACCGGGTGAGGGCGGCTGGACTGGTATGCTGGGATCCCCACCCCCTGTGGGAGAGCAACAAGTGACCTCTTCATACCAAGCTCGCTCGGACAGCTGGCACCACGCCCGGAAATGTTCGGGGGGTAGGCGATGATGAACAGGGACTTGGTGCCCTTTGCATAGAAAGCAGTACTGCCCCCTGACCCTCCTTCCTCCCCTCCCACACTTCTCTGACACTAGGGAGTGCCCCGGAGACCCGTCCAGAGTCAGAAACATGACGGGAAGGGGACGAGGGGGCTGGGGTTAATGACTGTACCCCACCCGTATCTGCAGAGCCAGGTAAGACTAAGCCTTCCCTCACCTCATCTAAGGGCTGGCCTGTAAGGCGCCTGCGCTACCTCTTCAGTGCGAACGTCACGTTGCGAACAGGCTCGCCTCAGAGGGGCGCTCTAGCAATTATGGGTGAAGTTGATGGGTCAGGAATGGCTGTAGTAATTTCTTGCTATGGATATCGGAGTCTTGGCAGGGCCGAGCGGGATACAACGAAGACAGACATGGGACACCCAGTGGGATGAAAAATGTAATTATGAGACTATAGTACAAGGCAGAGTGAGATGGCATCAGGAGCAGGAGCGTAGTAGCTACCATTGGTGCAGCAGGCGCAACGGTACCGGGGCCAGCGTAGCTTTGGATGAGTGGGGGGGTTACACCACCCTAATAACTGTATTTTGTGACAGATAGTTGGGTACAGGTGCTTTCAGTCGGTATGGTGAGGTGTCGCTCGGATTTCACCAAGAATGTCTAAACACAGGCAACAAAAACGGACACACGCACACTCCCTCAATCTGCTTGGAAAGACTTCCAAAATGTTGGCTTCTTCACAAAGTAATGCGCTTTCTCTCACTGAGTGCACCTATCAATCTGCATTCTCTCACTTTCCACTGCCTAAGTCTCTCACGTGCGCCTTACTTGTGTATAGTGTATTTCAACATCACGTGCCAGCCTAATTGCCTGGAAGTCTGAAGCTAACAACCTCCCCCTCCCCCAACTCATACTGACCAAGCTACGCCCCTGGCCTAGAGCCCTGAGGGGCCAATAAAACCCTGAAAATTGCTGTATTTTACTACTTCAGCAGCAGTTAAGACACTAAAGGACACTGGAGTAGAGCAACATGAGAAGACCTTCAACAAGGGTGACAACATTGAGATAGGACAACAAACTGGACAAGGTTAATATATGAGGAAACATGTCAAGAGGTGGGAATGGGGTGAAATCTAAAACGAGTCAAGATAATAAATGAGCTAAAAAACAGGTGCTACCATGGGGTGAAATCAGGAGCTTTGGTGGGATTAAATCAGGAGCTGTAGTGGAATGAAAGGAGCGCCCAGCAAATGACCAGACAGGCTCGGCCGGTCAGAAGAAAAGGTCAGTGCTGGGGTTGCAACAATGGCTCTCTGCACTGGGTGGGGAAGAGAAGAGCAACCTGGACTCGGCTGCTTCCCTTCCAAGCTCTTTCTCTGGGACCTTCTTCCTCGAGGGATGAGCCGGAGGAGCTTTTCCTGAGCTCTTCCTAAGGTGCTCCTCCTGCGGTGCTCTTCTTGGCGCGCTTTTCTGGAGGAGGCCCTCCAAGAGATGACTCCCTAGTCCCTCGGTGCTCTTCTCTGAGGCTGTTCATGAGGAGCTCTTCTGAGGGGGTCCTACGTGCAGCTACTTTTAACCCCTTTAGCTCACTCTTGCAGTGCTTCATTTGTAAATAATCACATACTGGCGCCTAAAACTTTCTTTTACAACGCTCGGCTGCTGCAGTTCAATATGAATACTGATGCAGCATTATTCTAAAGCCATTTTAGGCATTTTTAATATATGTACAGCCACTTTTAACCCCTTTAGCTTGCAGTGCTTAATTCGTAATTATAGTATAATGCCAAAAGTTTATTTCTGAAAATATTTTTTTATTGAGTTTTTATGATAATTGTATAAGTTTTATTAATCACTCCTTATTGCAATTTTGACCATGATTCAGGCCAACTTAACATCCTTACTACACTATGACTGAACACTCTCAATATGTTTGGGTGACCCTCCAGTTTATTTCTTATGTTACTCCTCCCTGACTGTTTTGTCTGGGTTTTTTTTCAGGGGAAGGGGGAAATTGTGTTAGCCGGCCAGCAACTCCGATGGTAGGGTAGGGAAAGTGGTATTCTATTGGAATTAGCATGGCAGATTAAAATTAGGATACTAAATGGCAAAATTTTAATTTTTTGCTGAAGATAGAGGTAGGTAAATGGAAGTACTTTAGTTATATGCAGGGCCACTGGAACTGGAAAAGTCCAGTTATGGGTTTATAGCACCAATAGCTCTAACTCAAGCAAATGTGAGACCAATTGCAATGAAAGTGCTTGGTTTTATATGCCGTCTCTCTGTCAGCCCTGATCTTTTCAAGCGTGGGCCCTGTGACAGGAGGAGTGCTTAGGACCTCAGCTTTAGAACAATGGCGTAATGAAAAATAACACCCCCGCAGAATGTGAAGAGGTGCCCCTGACTCTCCCCTATGCCATATCGCACAGCTATTCCTTGGCTTTAGGCTGATTGGGTGACCCCTCAAGTGTTAAGGGACCCCCGAAGTGTCCTGGCACATTGCTCCGCAGCAGCTGCCGGCCATTGAGTTGCACCCCTGCTTCATAAGGCAGCCCCTCATGCAGATGGGTAGTGAGTCCATCAAGCATGCAGCCACATTCCTAATTTCAGTCTCTATGTCTTCCCGGTCCTGGAACATTCTGTCATTTTGAACAAGCAAGGGTCGATTCTTTTGATTGAGACAAATCTGGGAGAGTTGAAATCAATTTCATTTAAATTTCGGTCCCTATTGTATCCTTTTGTTTTGACGTTTTGAGTCCATTGCCTCCACTTTAGGAAGACTGAGTAATGTTCTGATATCATTAAAGTGGCTTGACAATAAAATGTGATGCCAATGTAAGAATCTGACATTAGACTGCGATAGCACTTGAGCAACCTGACGCCAGACTGTGACGTCACAGTAGTAACCTCACAACAGACTGTGACATCACTGCAAAACTGTGATGTGACGCTGTGACTTCACCTGAGGGGCTTGATCTCAGATTGACCTCATTCAAAGAACCTGACATTAAATTGAGACATTACGCCAGTAATCTGAGGTCAAGCTGTGCATTCACACAGGGGGCCTGAATTCAGGGTGTGACATCATTGCAAGGATCTGAGTTCAGATTATAACATCGCTTGAGCAACCTGAATTCAGACTGTGACAACACTCCTCGAATCTGAGGTAAGACTGTGACTTCAAGCTGGGAAGCTGCACGTGGACTGTGACATCACAGTGGGAACATGACAGCAGACTGTGATATCACTTTAGGAAGATGAGTTGGATTGGGGCATCACTGATGAAAGACAAGAGATTATACTGTGCCCTTATTGCAGGGACCCAAGAACATGGTATGATATCACTCTAGGAAGTTGAGGTCAACCTTTGACTTGACATGAACCAGAGGTCAAACTGTAATAGCACTCCCAGACCTGAGCTTAGACTTTGATGTCAGTTCAGGAGCTTGAGGTCTCATTATGACACCATTGCGGACATTTCAGGTCAGACTGTGATGTCAGATAACGAAAACTAGGCCAGAGTGTGAATGACATCAGATAATTGCAAGGACCTGAGTTCAGTGGATAACAGCGCTCTAGGAATTGAGATACGGATTTGGCATCAATACAGGAACCCAGGAGTTCAGGCTGTGATATCACTGCAAGGTTCTGAGGTCAGAGCATGACATCACTCCAGGAAGATGAAGTCAGGCTTGACACACACTGTA